>NW_004949096.1:35563867-35567282 GCF_000317375.1 Microtus ochrogaster
TGGAACTAATGGGCCAGGCAGTGTTTAAAAGAATACAGTTTCCGTGTAATTATTTCAGGGCATAAGCTAGCCATGCGGGCGGCCGGGTGCCAGGGATGCAGCCTCGCCGCTCTTACTACAACAAAGAAGGTCAGAAGATCCCCTGGAATTGGTGCTGGGAACTCCTCTTAGATCCTCTGCAAGAGCAACAAGTGCTCTTAACAGCTGAGCCATCTCTCTAGACCCCTCCAACCCGTACTTTGTAATTTAGGAGTGAGGAAAAACAGGAAACCCTCCAGAGTTTGTGCTGATGTCATACGAGTGACAAGTGAAAATAGCTGTAACGTGGCTCATTTTTAACAAATCAGCTCTAGCACTGTAGGTACTCACACTTGCTAGGCAAAGAAATACTGCAGATTTTCTGTGAAATAGATTTAGCTGTAGCCTTTAAAAACTTTTATTGTAAGCCAGACATCTTTCACAGGACTATAACCCCAGAATTTGGGGAGAGTTGAGGCAGGGGATAAGTTCAAGGCCTGTCTAAGCTTCGTGAGAGAGACCCTGTAAAAGCTGGACAGGTGCTGGGAACACAAAGATCCCCTGGGTCACAGATAAGCATTAGGGAAACCAGGAATGTTAAACACACAGAGCTTTCTCTTCTGTAAAAGAGATGTATAATTGATTTCTGAACAGAAGGCTGGGAATGGGGGTGGCTAATAACCCCGATAATCCTTGCTCTATTCATATGGGTAGGAGCTCCCCCAAGCTCCGACAACCAGGAGCAGAGCAGAGGCGGCAAATCATCCAGATGACCTCTGTGCTATCTGTGTGACTGAGACTACACCAGATCCTCCCCTAGGCCCTGATAACACATGTAGCCTATCTCTAAAACCCATCTTCGTGGAAGAAGTAACTCCTGCTTTGAGAAGAGTTTCGACGTGTCTGCCGTACAGGCCAGAAGTGGTGGCACACACTTTAATCTCAGGACTCAGGAGACAGAGACACAGGGATCTCTGTGTGTTCAAGGCCACCCTGAACTCCACAAGATTGACTCTGTCCAAAGGAGAATCAGAGCTCGTACAAAGGTGATCCCAGCACTTGGAATCACATGCCTCTAATCCCAGCTCTAGGGAGGTGGAGAAAGGAGCAATATGACTGACTGGAGAGAGGGAAAAAAGGGGAAGACGGGGGAACGCAGTGTAGTATGGAGTCTGAGGATTCATGGAGACAGGATCTCTCTCTCCTTCAGTCTGAAGATCTGAGGACTTGTGGAGACAGGATCTCTCTCTCCTTCAGTCTGAAGATCTGAGGACTTGTGGAGACAGGATCTCTCTCGCTCCTTTGGTCTGAAGATTTGGTAGAGGTAAAAGGTCTCTCTAGTGGCTGGCTGCTTTGCTTTTCTGATCTTCAGGTTGAACCCAATATCTGTCTCTGGGTTTTTATTATTCGTGCTACAAAGAAGAAGAAAACTTATGAAATGATCATTATAAACAACACAGGAAGTCGCTACCAATATAATTGCCTTGATTCCACCTGTTTGCCATCCAAGCCTTAAGCTTGTTTAAAACCTTTCTCCTTTTGGCGAGAACAGTTGCTTAAAGACTCAACATTGAGAGAAATATCAAGAAGCATTGCTTAAAGATGATTTATTTCCAGTTTTCCTTATTCTCAATGGAAAGATTATTGGTACACTTCAGTTGTTGCTTTTTATTCATGAGACCAGAGTTTATAATTAACGAAAAATTAAATGTTGCATATAGTCTGTGTCTGAGCCTGCTCCAACAAAATCAGCCGGGGTACCTGGAAGGAGGCGCGAGGTTGAGGACATGGCAGACTGAAAGAAATTGAGACAGAAAACAAAGAATAGTTCAGGAGGTCTGTCAGTAAATGCTGACCAGCCCAGAGTTTATTTCAGAATTTGCTTTTATATGGATTAAAGTCAGAACAAAGAGCAGTACAGTCAGCTAACCACCTCCCTGTCTTGAAAAACCAAAAAGAAAAAAAAAACAAATATATTGTGGTTATAGTCGCTCTCCCCCAATAGGAAGGAGGGTATTGTCTCAACGTGTCCTATAATTCTGTTTTTCTAAAGCACACTGGTTGAATTAGGGTTGCTTGTATGAGTATGGCTACAGGCTTATTTACTGGAGTACAGGCAGCTTGCCAATGCTACACCACTAAAGAAAATGACACCTGCTGACACTTTATATGGAAACCACAAAGAGAAGGCCTTTGATGTGGTGCTGGTGAGATTCCCTGACAGTTGCTACTTGTTCTGTTTTGGTTTGAATGTCACCTTGATTCCCCCCCCCCTTTTTTTTTGGTCCCAACCCCATGTAATGTTAGAGTGCCACTGGCCCACAAAATAGTAATCTTCATGTAGTCATGCAGACCCTAATCCTGCTACAGATGGGACAGCGCATAGTTCTTTGGCAGAATATCATCATTAAAAAACCCACTGACTTCTTGAGCCACTTTCTTGTCTCTATGATAGCTGTCCTCAGCCCTTTTAAGGTGAAATGCTCTCTGATGACACATGGAGGAGCAAAACTTTTAAAGCAGTACTTCCTGGATACAAACCACGCCCAGAGTGTTTGCTTCCTTGCATGATGTGCTCCAGTTCCCCTCTTGATTTAGAGACAATCCTGTCAGCTCTACCTGATGTGAGATGCCCTTCTCTATGCTGTGAATATGTTTTATCACCATTGGTTAATAAAAAAGCTGATTTGCTCAATAACCGGGCAGAATAGAGCCAGGTGGGAAATCCAAGCAAAGATGAAGGGGAAAAGAGGGTGGAGTCTGGGAGACACCAGCAGCTGCTGGAGAAGCAAGATGTGAAGTAACAAGCCATGAGCCTCATAATAAAATATAGAATAAAAGAGATGTGTAATTTAAGCTGTAAGATCTAGTTAATAACAGGCCTGAGCTAATAGGCCAAACAGTTTGTAGTTAATATTAAGCCCCTGACTGCTTATTTGGGAACAGGTGCGTTATATACTGGAAAGATTTGTCACTTGTATTGATTTAATAAAACTCTGATTGTCCAGTAGCCAGACCGGAAGTATAGGTGGGGCAACCAGGTAGGAGAATTCTGGAAAGAGAAAAAGGCAGAGATGGAGTCGTCAGCAAGATGCAGAGGAATCAAGATGAGAAAAGGTACCAAGCTACATGACTAAAAATAGAAAATTAAAGGCATGTGCCACCGCCTCCCAGAAAATAGTATTAATTATTTTCAGTGGTTTTGATTTTTTGAGACAGGATCTTATGCATGCCAGACTGGCCTCCAAATCAGTATGTAGCACAGGATGACCTTGAACTTCCTTAAAAATTTCACTTAGTTGACTGTGGTGATATCTTGTTTGTACTTTAACAAATAGAGCCTGCCTGAAGATCAGTGTTTTATTAAACCAATACAAGTGACAAATTTTTTTTTTTT
>NW_004949096.1:35567382-35570616 GCF_000317375.1 Microtus ochrogaster
TAGCTCTGTAGACCAGGCTGGTCTCGAACTCACAGAGATCCGCCTGCCTCTGCCTCCCGAGTGCTGGGATTAAAGGCGTGCGCCACCAACGCCCGGCAGCAACAGATATCTTGTGGGAAGTATTTGAGAGTCTTTTCATGAGTCAATGGTGAATTTCATAAACTCTCGTGGATTTGAAAATCAACAGACGCGTACATTTTTGTTAGAAAAGGAAGCTGAGGGTGCTGGAGAGATGGCTCAGCAGTTGGGGGCACTTGCTATTCTGGGAAAGAACTAGGGTTTGGTTCCCAGCATCTACACTGTGGCTCACACTCATCTATAACTCCGTTTCCAGAGGGCCTGAAACCCCTTCTGACTCCTTGAGCACCAGGCACACACATGGTGCACATCCATCCAAGCAAAACATTCATATCCATAAAACACAGAATAAACAAATCTAAAATAAGGAAGCTGAGTGTCCTCACTTGCCATCGCACAATGTTTTAGTGACTCAGTCGTTTTAGTCTTGTGTGTCTGTGTGTGTAAATATGGAGACTGAATACCGGGCCTTATGCTCAGAGAGCACAATCTGTGAGCCTCACCCAGTGCTGTGGTGGTGGTGGTGTTTTTTATAGTTTTTTAAATTCACAACTGAGAAAATAAGCGTTTCTAACAAACACTTTTGGAAATTGTTTTGTCATAGAATTGATACTTTTCTTGTTTGAAACTCTGTAGCCTTGATTGTCTCCGAGTTCCCAAGGTGCAACAAGCTAGCCTTGAACTTACAGTCATTTTCCTGCCTCTGCCTCCCAAAGGCTTGCACCACCATGCCTTGCCAGGTTTGATACTTTTTTGGGGTGGGCAGGTTGTAGACAGGGTTTCTTTGTGTAGTTCTGGCTGGAACTGCAGAGTTGGAACTAGCTCTGTAGACCAGGCTAGCCTTAAACTCAGAGATCCACCTGCCTCTGCTTCCCAAGTGCCCGAGAGCTGGGGTTGAGCCAGAGTGGTAGGATTCAGCTCAGCTTAGACTTGATGCTTTTTAATGTAAACAAAGCCCAAAGGATAATGCTACATGCAGGTGAAATTTATTACAGCATTAACTTTTGACTCATAATATCAAGCTGCTAAAGGCATCAGCCACACTGTGGAAAGTAAACGATGTTTTCTGAGATCAAGCCTCAGTCCCAGACACATGTGTCCAATATCACTAAAGTGAAAAGGATCATCCTACATTCTAAACTTTAGTTAGTTTTGCAATTGTGGGGATTCCATCAGAGCTTCAATTAGGAACATTTAATCTGCAATATAATAACATATTAAAACAGTGCTGGGCATGATGGTGCATACCTTCAAACCCAGCACTTGTGGGGAAGGGAGCAGAAGCAGGCGGATCTCTGAGTTTGAGGCTAACTTGGTCTACAGAACAAGTTCCAGGATAGTTTGGGCTACACAGAGAAACTTTGTCTCGAAAAAAAATTATATAAACACTTTCCTAATGAAAATCATGGGTTTGAGGATTGATAACAGTTTTTGGAAGTATTTATGGAGATACTCCTCAAAGAATAAATAAAATCTCATTAACATAAATGTTTGCAATCAATTTAGGTGATAGGGCTGAGTAGAATTCCCCAAAATAAACCACATCTGCTCTGAAGACACTAAAAGGATAAATGACTGGATTGAATTTAGTGATTGCAAAAAATTCAAATGTTTAAGAGCCAGAGCCAAATCACTGCGGGCTATTTTTAGTTCCTTTGAATGACATTCATTTCTCATCTCTGTATCTGACCTAACATCCTTTTGTCTATCAAACCCTTTAAAATATAGCTGGCCGGTGGTGGTGCATGCCTTTAATCCCAGCACTCGGGAGGCAGAGACAGGCGGATCTCTGTGAGTTCGAGACCAGCCTGGTCTACAGAGCTAGTTCCAGGACAGGCTCCAAAGCCACAGAGAAACCCTGTCTCGAAAAACCAAAAAAAAAAAAATTAATTAAATAACTCATTTTTCCATTGAGGTAAGATCATTGTAAGAGTTTAAGCACCTGGCTGGGTGGTGGTGGCCCACGCCTTTAAGGATCTCTGTGAATTCGAGACCACCCTGGTCTACAAGAGCTAGTTCCAGGACAGGTTCCAAAGCTACTGAGAAACCCTATCTCGAAAAACAAAACAAAACAAAAAAACCAACAACAACAACAACAAAAAAGAGTTTAGACACCTGAATATCAGGTCCTAAGGAAGATGTATTTTCTCCAGAGACATCATCCAGATTAGCACCCGGTACCAGCATGGGACCCTCTGTGGCCATTCATTCATGAATGCCCCATTGGTTGGATGTTGGTGAGGTCTTTCTGGGGCTTAGGGGCCAGTAAGTTTAATTAAAGGGCCACTGATTTATCCTGAGCTGGTTGTTTGAATATTCTATTTTTTAATTTTTTTGTTTTTTGTTTTTTGTTTTTCAAGACAGGGTTTCTCTGTAGCTTTGGAGCCTGTCCTGGAACTAGCTCTTGTAGACCAGGCTGGCCTTGAACTCATTGAGATTGCCTGCCTCTGACTACCAAGTGCTGGGATTAAAGGTGTGCGCCACTGCCTGGCTGAAAATCCTATTTTGTTTTCAGTTTTTTTTTCCCACAACATTCTATTATTTGGAACCTGTTTTGTTTTTAGATAATTTTGTTTGCTTTTGAAAAAAATAAACATATTTACTTACCAGTATTCAGCTTCTTTTTCCTGCCACTCATCCAGTTTCTAATTCTGAATTTTTCTGTGACCTCTCCTGATTATTGCAACCTTACCACTTTTAGTTTAGGAATTCTATGAACAAATGATCATAAAGTCATGAAAGATGCATTGTGCCCTCCACCCCAGTAGGGCAGAAGTATCACAGAGAACATTTCGGAAAGTGTAATACCCTCGTAGGAAAACCCAAAACTATATGGTATTTCTTGGTGGGAAGGCACCTTACTAACTCAGCCAAGAAGATACTAATGAAGGTTGGTCACTCAGCCTTCCCGTGTTGTAAGTGTATAGGATCAGCCAGAGACACAGTAGGAGGAAGCAACCTCTAGATGAGAGTTGCTCTTCCAATGAGAAGCACAGAAATCCAATCCAAACCAGAAATCCCATTATTAGCATAGGGAATTTTTTTTCCAGAGAAAATGCTAACTGATGCCGGGCGGTGGTGGCGCACGCCTTTAATCCCAGCACTTGGGAGGCAGAGGCAGGCGGATCTCTGTGAGTTCCAGACCAGCCTGGTCTA
>NW_004949096.1:35570716-35571657 GCF_000317375.1 Microtus ochrogaster
TACGTCTCTACCTTTCCTCTTCCCAGAATTCTCTTAGTCTCATCACCCCACCTATACTTCTTGCCTGGCTCCTGGACATTCAGCATTTTATTAAACCAATACAAGTGATAAATTTTTGCAGTGAACAAGAGCATTATTCTACAGCAAGTTACTGCTTACTGTGGGGAATGATAAGGAAATATTCATGATGGCTGGAGCACTGTCATCTTCTACGTAATAAGGGTACTTCTGCATTTCATATTGTGGAAAATATCCTGCATTTATACATTTAAGTAGCTCAGCATGTACACTACTAACCATGTTTGTTCTGAGTTAACCAGGAATCCAGATGGCATACCAGGAGAATGCAAGTCACTGTGACTTGCAGAGAGCATGTGGTCTTTGTCCATGCTGCATGGAGAAATACCATAATAGGAAAAGGTGCAGGAGACCAGAAGGAGAAAAGTGGCAACATGATGATCTCAAAGCCAAGGTTGGCCGCCTGGCCACGGGGACAAGTATAAACTTTGGAGTGACTGCTTTGTGTTCACTCATTAAAACTTGCTAACTGGAGAGGATATATAAATCAGAGTTTTTGGATGTTAATTCATTGCATTCCCAGACATTTGGCACTTTGAATAAAGTCCTATTTTTTTTTCATTTAAACTTACTCTGTGTGTATGGGTGTTTTGCCTGCATGTTTATCTGTGCACAGCATAAATGCCTGGTGCCCTCAGGAGTCACAAGAGGGCATCAGATCCCTTGGGACTAAAGTTTCAGAAGGTTGTGAGTCACTGATTGAATACTGGGGGTCAAATCCAAGTCCTCTGGAAGAGCAGCCAATGCTCTTAACTACTGAGCCATCCTCTAGCCTCATAAAGCCCGCGTTAAAGATTCAGTCCCTGTCTTTGCTCAGTGGCACTTGTGAAGACAGGCAGTGCAAACTCTGATGTCTCATTTTC
>NW_004949096.1:35572525-35574645 GCF_000317375.1 Microtus ochrogaster
CTGCTCTTCCAAAGGTCCTGAGTTCAATTCCCAGCAACCACATGGTGGCTCACAACCATATGTAATGAGATCTGTGCCCTCTTCTGGCCTGTGGGCATATACACTGACAGAATATTGTATACATAATAAATAAATAAATATTTTTAAAAAATCTACAAGTATTTGGGGAAATGGCTTTACGGTTCACCCAACGAAGAACATTTGATATATCTATTTTTTCAAAGATTTTATTTTATGTGCATGTGTGCATGCCTAAATGCATGTATGTGCACCATATGTGTGCTCGTGCCTGTGGGATGCAGAAGAGGGCATTGGATCCCCTTGAACTGGAGTTCAGAAGCAGTTACAAGACTCCTATTTGTAAGCTGGGGCCTGTGCAAGAGCAGAAAGTGATTTTAACCACCAAACCATTTCTCCAATCCCATATCTGATTCTTTTTTCTGCATGTTATAAGCCAGAAGACCTAGACTGGAGCTAAAGATTATAAAGGCCTAGTTTAATCTGAATTTAAAAATGTTTAAGAATAAGAACAATGAAATTTCTAATTTACAAAAAATAAAAATTGAGGTTTGAGAGATGGCACAGTAGTTAAGAGCACTTCTTATTCTTCACCTGGGTTCAGTTCCCAGGACCTACCTGGCAGCTCACAACTGTCTTTAACTCCAGTTCCAGGGGATCCAATGTCATTTTTTTGACCTCTGCCAGGCTCCCCGAAAGAGCACATTCGTAATGTAGGCAGAACACTCACACACAAAAATAATAATAACAAATTAAAAAAAATTTTTTGGAAACTATAAAATTAAGCAGATGTTAAAAATAGGAAATTAACCAAAAAAAGGCCTTACGGGTTGTGTCAGGAGTAACCTTCTTTACCTCCAAGCACAACAGAATTCTAGACAAGGGAGAAAGATTGCTATGGTCTGTTTTAAGAGGAAACCCTGAGGGGGAAGACATTCCCATACTTATAGGAATCCTGTGAGGAGGGTAGAAAGACAGACAATTACAGACCTTTTCGTGGGGAGAACAAGGATCCTCTTACCCCAAAGTCTTGAAGACTCTAGCTGACTCAGAGTGAAGAATTCCAGCACAACCAGCATTTTCTGTGATCATTGCCTATCTAGACACGCCGCTCACTTCAAACAACTTTATGTCTTTATTTGTATTGTGTGTATGTATGTGACATGTATGTCACAGTGTTGGCATGGAAGTCAGAGGACAACCTGGGGACGTCTATTCTCTCCCTTCCCCCGTGTAGGTCCTGGGGATTCATTCAGGTCTTCAGGAACCTTTGCCCACTGGGTCATCTCACCAGTCCACAGTACTATCTTAGATGTTTCAAACAAGGATGTAAAAACATCAGTGAACCACGTTTAAAGGCTAAGTGTAAATGGCCTTCTTCTTTTCCCAGGTATAGCCTGCAATTTCCTAGGCCTCTTATGAGAACCCATATTTGTGATAAAAGACACATCTTAAACCCTTGTGCAATCTTTTTGAATGTGTGGTTTTAACTTATCAGATTGCAATCCTAACTAAGACACTGGTGCAGCTAGCCTATAGTTTATCAGAAAAGATGGAGAAAATGAAAAAAAAACTTAGTAAGCTGTTGAAATTTTATTTGTGATCTAGAAAAATTATATTTACAGCTATTGCTAACAGACACGTAAGCCCAACTCTGTCTTGTGTCGGACTTGTCCTTTCTCTAAGGACCTGTGGGTTACTCTCTATGCTTAAGTCTTTTTTCAGATCTCTTCTTCATGAAAGCCAGTACTGTTCAATACCGTTTCATTTGGAAGTTATTTTCTACAGGAAAGTCAAGAATACTCAAGCAGTGACTTCCAAGAGATCTCCTCAGGTTGCTAGAGATGACACAGGGAATCCTGTCAGCAGCCTGTGCCCACCTACTGCTGGTCTCATTTGTGGAGACCATGAAGAGACAGTTACTGAAACGGTGAATTTCCTCGAATTGCGATTGGGTGCCCCACAGTGCTATTTCTGAAAACGTCATACATATTTACAAATATATTGTAGCCGGGCGGTGGTGGCGCACGCCTTTAATCCCAGCACTCAGGAGGCAGAGGCAGGCGGATGGATCTCTGTGAGTTCGAGACCAGCCTGGTCTA
>NW_004949096.1:35581695-35588761 GCF_000317375.1 Microtus ochrogaster
TTGTGAGCCACCATGTGGTTGCTGGGAATTGAACTCAGGACCTTTGGAAGAGCAGGCAATGCTCTTAACCGCTGAGCCATCTCTCCAGCCCTGATGTCTCATTTTCATGTGTAAGAACTAAACTATGTGGGAAATAGCTTGCAAAATAATTATTGAATGCCCTATAAAAACAAAACCCTACAGAAGCCATCTCTGCTCGAGGGAAACCATACACACTTACATGGGGGCTTTTAAAAATCATAACTCGTGCCAGAAAGCTGGCAAGGTGTTTGCTGCCGAGATCAACCCCTGGAACCCACAATGTGAAAGGAGGGAATTTATGCCTGCAAGTTTTCTTCTGACCTCTACACGGGTACCGTGACCTGTAGGCACCTGTGCACACACACCCACACACACACGCACACACGCGCACACACGTGCACACACATGTGCACACACGTGAACACACAATAAATAAATGAGTATGTAATTCGTTTTGTTCTGTTGTTTGAGAGATGGTTTCTCTGTGTAGCCCTGGCTGTCTTAGATCTTTCTTTGTAGACCAGGTTGTCCTTGAACTCACAGAGATTCACCTGCCTCTGCCTCTCAAGTACTGGGATTAAAGGCATGTGCAACCACCACCAGACAAAAATGTAACTTTTTTTTTACAAAATTATTATTATTTACAAAAATGTAATATTTTAAAAATATTATAAGTAGAAGAATTAAAACCTAAGAGACATGTAAGTAATGAGCAAGGTGACCTCTGATGATTTCAACAATTTACAAATCAAAGAGTCTCACACCAAGAGTCCCTTTGGCCTGGGTAGGAAGGACCCCTTCAGGTACTTCTAATCACCTGTTCTGCAAAATTGCAAGAGTTAACTCTTAGATTTCTCAGTCTATGCTTGTGCGCACTTTGGCGGACACATCCAAATGAGCCCCAGAATAGCTGGGTGATATTCACCTTCATCCACAGCGATGAATTAAGCACCTGACTGACTCAAACCGCTCTCGCGATATTTACATCTCTCTTCCTATATTTTTCAAGACCCTTTATATTTAGATATTTAAAAAATGTCTAAGCTAGTCTGGGTAATGGTGGCCCACCAGACTTTAATTCCAGCACTCAGGAGGCAAAGGCAGGCACATCTCTGTGAGTTTCAAGGCTAACCTAGTCTATCAAGTGACTTAGAGGGTAGCCAAGGTCACACAGAAATACTGTCTCAGAAAATAAAACGAAAATTGTCTAAGCTGTTTGTAATTTTCGTTGCTGTGTTTCCTGAATGATAAAAGCAATGCAGTGCTGGTGTGCTGGCTCAGTGGCTAAAGGTGCTTGCTGCAAAATCTGATGACCTGAGCTCAATGACCAGAGGCTACATAAAGTGAAGGGAGACCTGACCTCACAGCTGTCCTGCTGCCACAGACACACTGCTGCATTTGCACCCCACACCCTGCCTCACACACATCCTATACATTTATAAATAAAATATAAAAATATACACACCACAAAGAAATTTAAGTAATACTAATCTTTTTCTTTTTCTTCAAGATAGTGTTTCTCCGTGTAGCCGTGGTTGTCTTGGAACTTGCTCCGTAGACCAGACTGACCTCGAATTCACAGATATCTGCCTGCCTCTGCCTCCCAAGTGTTGGGACTAAAGATGTCTTCTTGGGAAATAATACTAATCTTAATTTTAGAGAAATTAGATATGAGAATATTATCTCTTATTAGCCATGGTTATGAACACTTGGGGGCTCTTTCAGAGGACCTGGGTTTCAACCCCACCACCCCCATGGTGACTCATGACCTATCTGTAGCTCCAGTCCCAGTCCCAGGGGATCTAACACCGTCTTCAGACCTTCTTGGTGTCTGCCTATACATGATACACAAACATACATTCAGACACAGACATAAGTAGCTAAAACACCCATATACATAGATTATAATGAAAATAATGATAAACCAAACTAAAAAAATGCCAGCAAGATGGCTCAACGATTAAGACACAGGCTTAAGGCTCACTCATGCTAACTAAAGGGAAAGTAGAAATCGCTGTTTTGTTTTCAATGTAGAGAATTATTAAGACTAGACATGACCATTACATAAAATGTACCACTACTGCTTAATAAATCAAAATAATATATCCAGGTACGACTTATTTTTCATATATTTCTTTAGTAAAACAGCCCTCTAGGTGTAGCATTTGTGCCACATTGAGGACAAAAAAAGTGCTCATTCATACATAATTGTGCACACCTGTAATCCTGTCACGGTCTGTGACAGATCATTTGGTGCCAATACTTCTTCCTTCACCCTCAGTCAGCTGACATATTTGGGGTAGGTTGAATGGGACGGGGGTGGGGGTGGGGGGAGGGACGGGACACGGGACACATTTCCCCAATTTCCCAATACGGAAGAGAAATCCAGTCAGTTATTAGACTCTTATGTTAACTTGCTTTTCAGTTTCCTTATCTTTTTTTTGTTTTTGTTTTGTTTTTCGAGACAGGGTTTCTTTGTAGCTTTGGAGCCTCTCCAGGAACTAGTGCTTGTAGAACAGGTTGGCCTTAAACTCACAAAGATCCGCCAGCCTCTGCCTCCCGAGTGCTGAGATTAAAGGCCTGCGCCAACACCGCCAGGCCAGCTTCCTTATCCTTAATAAACGGAGCTCCTGAGCTTCCGTTGTCTGCATGCCTGCAGAACGGCTGGTCTGAGAAAGCAAAAGTATTACAGAAAGGGACTTTTAACATCATTCTGTAAAGGGTTTCGGTCTTAGCCCTGCCGTATGTATTGCTGCTTGGAACCATAGTACTCAGGACCGTGTGTTTTGTCGGCCCATCGGACCCATGACCCGGATGTACTATTGTCTGCAAACTCCGCCCAGAAGCCGTGCGTATTCACCCGAAAGTATCACTTTCAGCGTGCGTCCCGGAAACGGAAGGAAGTCCGTTTCTTTTTTCTGTCCCGTACGTCGGTGCTGCGTCGTTCCTGCCAGGCCGGAGCGGTTTGTCGAGGCGGTTCGCAGCGTGTGGAAGAGTGGAACCTTGAGTTCCAGGAGCATCGGCAGCCATGGCGGATGTGACTGCCCGCAGTCTGCAGTACGAGTACAAGGCGGTGCGTGAAGTCTCGGAGGAGGGATGCGGGCTAGGGAGCTCGTGGAGAGCCACAGACACGGAGGGGAAATCAGGTCTGGGTGAAGGCTGGATTAAAGCACGACGGAATAACCCCAGTGGAGTTTAGGGCACGTGTGGACTCAGGAGATTCCCCTCCAACACACACACACACACACACCCCGGCTCCTGAGCGCTAAACCGTCCCTTCTACTTGTTATCCCCAATCTGCTTAACACTTTATCTAAATGTGGGTTATTATGGATACTGTTAGGAACGTTGATCGTTCACTTTACCAGACAGTCCAGTGCTTGTGCATAGCATTATGTGATACTGTTTTCCTATTAAGGAGATTTTATTTATTTATTTTGGTTTTTTCGAGACAGGGTTTCTCTGTGTAACAGTCCTAGCTGTCCTGGAACTAGCTCTTGTAGACCAGACTCCTCAAACATACAGAGATCCGTCTGCCTCAGCCTCCCAAAGTGCTAAACCGGCCACTACCTCCCGGCTAAGAGGATTATTTTTTTATTCCAGTATTTTCCCATCTTCTAGTGTTACTGTGATAACAGGAATCAAAAATATTTTTATATCAAAGTTTTGATTAAGGTTGATCTTTTCAGAACTCAAATCTTGTGCTCCAAGCTGACCGCTCTCTCATTGACCGGACCCGCCGTGATGAACCAACAGGAGAGGTTCTGTCCCTGGTTGGGAAGTTGGAGGGAACCCGTATGGGAGATAAGGCTCAACGAACCAAACCACAGATGCAGGAAGAAAGAAGGGCCAAGTAGGTATCAGTGGGATGTTGTATTTTTCTCCTAATCTAAAGCCCACCTTTAACTTTTGAACAGTTTTTTTTTTTTTATTGAAATTCTCGTGGAAGATCAGCAGCGTTTGCACAAACACACTGAAAACCTTTTTAAGGTTTAAAGCTTTTTTGGTCTTGGGTGCAATGAATCTATTGATACCTTTTGTTTCTGATTCATGGGTAGATGCTAATTTTCTTCAAGCTATTTTTTTAAAGGTCTGTTTTATTTTTAATTATGTGCATGTGTGTGTGGGTATGGCCACACACATGCAAGTGCCTGTGGAGGCTAACAGACTGTTTGAGATCCCCTGGAACTGGAGTTTCAGGCAGTTGTGAGCTACCCAGTGTGGGGCCTCGGAACTGAACCCTGGTAGTCTTCAGAAGCAGTGTTGCTCCTGACTAGCCTTCTCTCCAGGCCATCACCAACCAGTTTCAAGACTCTTGTTACTCTTTTGTCTTAGTAATTCAGCCCCACCATCCCTGTTACAAGCTTCTTACCCTGACTTCCTGCGGTTGTTGCCCACTTCCTGGTGCTTTTGTTTTGCCGTTCTTCCTTTTTTCTCCTTGGTAGATTCATTTCAAAAGTTATATATTCTCTGACTATGTTTTCTTTCTCCTTTTCTTTCTGTGACATCTCAGCAGTTCCCAGACTCTGTTTAGTTTAGTGGTTATAATCGAGAAGAGTTGTTGAAATTTGAGAGAAACAGTGTTCCTTGGTCCTTCGCTTTTTAGAATCTGGCTTTTCTATTTATTTATTGGGAGTCACTAGAAGTAGATTCTTCTGGAGCCTAGCCTCTCTGGCTAGTAAACGGTTAAAAAACCAAAACAACAAAAACCAGTTGAAATACCATCATATAATCACCTCCCGAGGATAAAGAAATGCTTCTTCAAATGATGAAGAGGTCAAGCGGGAATTACTTCTGTTGACTCATGTTCCTGCCTCTACGTATTAGATGTATGGAAAGGGTAAACTTGGCTCAGGAGCGCAAAGTTCTCCCATTCAGCATCATATTGTATGTCCACTAGGAGACGAAAGCGTGACGAGGACCGGCACGACATCAACAAGATGAAAGGCTATACGTTGCTGTCGGAGGGCATCGATGAGATGGTGGGCATCATCTATAAGCCCAAGACTAAGGAGACTCGGGAGACCTATGAGGTGCTGCTCAGCTTCATCCAGGCTGCTCTTGGAGACCAGGTGAGTCTGGAACCAGGGGATGAGACCTTGTGTTTGGAAAGAAAAAGGGTGGTAGCACAAGACTTTTGGTGACATTATGAATTACATGCATTTATCCTATGTGTGTGCCGCAGGATGCATGTGGAAGTCAGGACAGCTTTCAGAGTTGGTCCTCTTTTTACTCTGTGTGGGACTCAGAGATCAAACTTAAATTGTTGGAGTTGGTGGAAAGTACCTTTACCTGCAGAGCCATCTTTTTAGTCCAACTAGAAGAATCTTAATCTGAATTTTCCCAGCAGGGTGCAGAAGGCAATACCATTTTGTAGAAATGGCTAATGCTTCCTGAGCACTTAGTGTATACAGAATAGAGTGTTAACTATGAATCTGTGCTATTAACATTCATTTTCAATTTCATAGAAGAGAGACCTGAGATGCCTAAGTCAGAGAGACAGCATTTGTCAGTGAGAACATAAATCCAAGTGGTCTCTACCCCAAATCTGCCCTGAACTGTTGCACACTTAGGATTAGATTGGGAGTCCCTACGAGTTCTCTAGTGAGGTGGGGAGTAGAGGATATGTGAGCAAAGAGTTAGTGAAAGTGTGACAGGATAGGGGAAAGTTGCTGAGTGCCTCTTTCACATGGAGATTTGTGGCAAACTGTTCTGCTTTTGAAGACCACCTTACTACCTAGTGTCTCACCCCCCTTTCTGTGGACCAGGTCCAGGATCTCATCCTTAGCAGATATCTATTAGTCTTTTTGTTCTTGTTTATTTGCTTGTTTTTTTCAATACAGGGTTTCTCTGTGTAGCCTTTGTTGTCCTGGAACTCACTCTGTAGACCAGGATGTCCTGGAACTCAGAGATCCATCTGCCTCTGCTTCCTGAGTGCTGGGATTAAAGCTGTGTGCTACTACTGCCCTGCTGTCTTTTTAATTTTTAGTTTTGTTTGTGTGAGACAAGGTCTCATGTAGCTCAAGCTGACCTCAAATTCACTGTGCATTCAAGAATGACCTTGAACTTCCGATCCTATTTCTTACCAGGTGCTAGGAATACAGGCACAGGCCACTGTATCTTGTTGATGAATGTCGTCAAAGCCTAGGATACTGCAGATTTTCCTTCCTTTTTTTTATTGTTGTTTACATTGCTTTTTATGTGTATGATTGTTTTGCTTACGTGTGTGCGTGCGCACGTGACACCTGGTGCCCTTGGAGATCAGGAAAAGGCATCAGATCTCCTGGAACTTGAGTTATGATTTTTTTCAGCCTACAAGAGCAACAAACTCTTAATTTTTGAGCCATGTAAATTTGAAGATATGTTTATTTCCTATTGCCACAAATCTGGTTAGTGACCTTCTACATATCATTGTAGTAAATGTCTGTATTTTTTCTTCAGCCTCGTGATATCCTTTGTGGGGCGGCTGATGAGGTTCTGGCTGTCCTGAAGAATGAAAAACTTCGAGACAAGGAGAGAAGAAGGGAGATTGACCTGTTGCTGGGTCAGACAGATGACACCAGATACCATGTGCTGGTAAACTTGGGCAAGAAGATCACAGACTACGGTGGAGACAAGGAGATCCAGAATATGGGTGGGTACCTGAGCCCTTTGTGTCCTGATGACATTTTGTGACTGTTGGTCTTTCTTAGTGAGTACTCAGTGTCATTGTTAAAATTTCAGAATAGCTTTGTTTTCATAACCTATTTTATGCTAGCATAGGTTTATAATTCCAACAAGTTAGCTTGGACTACATAGCAAGTTCTAGGCCTACTGGAACTCCATAGGAAGCCTCATCTTTTCTGGGCTGTGGTGGTGCATGCCTTTAATCCTAGCATTTCGGAGACAGGTGGATCTTTGAGTTCGAGGCCGGCCTGGTTTACAGAGAGAGTTCCAGGATAGGCTCCAAAATTACACAGAGAATCCCTGTCTCTAAAAAAACAAAAACAACAACAAAAACCCCATCTTTAAAAATAGAGAGAGAGCCAGGTGGTGGTGGTGCACG
>NW_004949096.1:35590086-35591399 GCF_000317375.1 Microtus ochrogaster
GGGAGCCTATCTTGTGTACTGAAATCCTTAGCTTAATATTTTATAGTGTTTTGTGTTTAACTTAGAAAGTTTGTCTTATTTTGCTTAAAAAGTTATTGTGATTAACTTTAGTTTTTTGCTTTTTTAAAAGTTAATTGAAACCAGTAGATGCAAATTAACAGCTTATAATAAATCAGATAGACCAGAAAAGTAGGGAGAAGAACTGAAAAATGCCATCCTCTAGGCACAACATAGCTATTGGAATCATGAAGTTAGCCAGTGATGGGGCTGCTCTGTCCTGCCTAGCTATTGGTTATTGATAGGTGATGGAAAGGAGGTCATTGTCTTCAGTTGTGTAGCCTCTTCTGAGCCTGCTGGCCTTCGATGGATAGCCTCAAACCCATGGCTACAAACAGCCCTGATTAAATTCAATGGGTCACAAAATAAACAGACATGAACGTGAGAAACAGATGTGTAGGAAAGAGGAGGATAGGTGGAGACGGGAGGATGAGGTACGATTAATCAGTATCGTCTACACGTATGAAATTGTCGAGAACACAGTAGAGAAGGAAAAAAGATCCAGCACATCTTCAGTGAGGATGTGTCCTGCTGTAGTGTTTTTGCCTGATTGTAATAATTTGTTACGTTTTTAGTACTGTGTGTTAACTGCTAGTTTCAAAAGAAAGCATGATTTCCTAGGAGTATGGACCTAGTTTGTACTTGGCTATTTCGCTGTTACAGCAGCTGCTGGGGTTAATGCTTGCCACTTCTAGATTATAACTAAATAGGAATGAGTGGGACAGTTGGAAAAAAAAAACAAACCAGCAAAGTTAAACCAGGAATGGTAGCAAGATGCCTGCAACCCCAACCGTCGGGAGTTGAGACTAGCTGGGCTACATAGTGAAATTCTGTCTCTAAAATGTAAAAACGTTGTAGTTTAGAGTTTTCACTGGGTGAGTTCGGTTTCTGAAATTTGTAACCAGAGAGGAAGAAGGGCTGACACAGGAGAGTCAGAGGGCAGAGCACTGAACTGAGAGTCAAGCAATCTTGAGTTTGAGCCTGTATCTAGGAGCAGGTCATTTTGCCTCAGTTTCTCTTTTTGTAAAACAAAATGATTGCCATAGATGGCTAAGTCCCTTTTTTTTTTTTTTTTTTTTTTTTGTAGAACAAAGCCCAGGGAAGAAGCTGGTATTGCAGGGCTGAAAGTAACACTTTCTCACTAAGCAACAGAGAAGTTTTCCTTCTACTCATCGTGACTTTTAATATCCGTGTGCTTGGATGGATGGGAGGTAGGAGGGGCTGTGAGACAATGAGGAAGAACCTGCCACTTGATC
>NW_004949096.1:35591499-35592264 GCF_000317375.1 Microtus ochrogaster
AACAACCTGACACAGGATTTTTTGCTTACATTTATTTCATGCTAGTTATTGAACATGATGCTATTTTAAGTACACACTCCGCAATGTGAGTAGTAGTTGCAGTGATGAGCAAATTAAGTATGGTGTCTGCAGTGCCGGCTCAGTCTGTTTCCTGGGTATCCATCTTCACAGCTCTTCTGCTAGCCAGTAGTCTTAGTTTGAGATTGTCTGTGTCCAGGTGTTTGTCACTGTGGCAGCTGAGATGAGAAGCAGGAAAGAGGACAGACACATCTAACAAGCCCATTCCAAATGGTCGTTCCTCTAGTGTTCCTGGAGTTTGGGTGATCCTGCTTTCAATACACAGGTGGTTTCACCCCAAAGCCATTGTTATGACCACAGAGCTCACTTAGAGTGATAGATAGACAGGGTCTGTATGACGCAGAGCCTGTCCCACATCTATATTGAGATGGAGTTGTCTCCGTAGGAAGGCGATGAAGATGTGTATGGGGAAGTCCGCGAAGAAGCTTCTGATGATGACATGGAAGGGGATGAGGCTGTTGTGCGTTGTACCCTCTCAGCTAATGTAAGTACACTCTCTGTCCTCCTGTGGCCGGCTTATTTCTGGATATAGCACTTCCTCCTACTGAAATACTCACTGGACCGTGGTTGGTTTTTTTTTGGTGGGGTTGAGGGGCGGGGCAGGGGGGGATGTTCTGGAGACTAAATCCAGGGCTTTGGGCATGCTAGGCAAGTGCTCTGCCACTGACTGATTCTCATTTTTCTCAT
>NW_004949096.1:35592457-35593673 GCF_000317375.1 Microtus ochrogaster
GTTCGAGACCAGCCTGGTCTACAAGATCTAGTTCCAGGACAGGCTCCAAAACCACAGAGAAACCCTGTCTCGAAAAACCAAAAAAAAAAAAAAAATTGATATGTAGATACCACTGCAGTAACAACAATATTCGAGTATCTTTGTTTGTTGTCTTAGCGGTTAAGCTTACTGATCTCTGCATAGTGAGTGCTCTTGCATTAAAGAAACTTTTCTTTTTTTGAGAAAGGGCCTGAGTTGCTCAGGCTGGACTTAACACTTACTGTATAGTCCATGCAGGTCTATGCTACTAGCCTCGTTTGTGTATGTGTATGTGTGCACACCCACACGTGTGTGCGTGGGGTGTGTTTTCTGAGGTAGAACCTGATGGACAGCTCAGACTGATCTGGAATTTGAAATTTTCTTCATCAGCCTCTTTATTTCTGGGATTACAGATGTTCCACCAAGCCCAGTTTGAGCCATAAACAGTTAGCATCTTTATTTATTCATTCATTCATTCATTCATTCATTTATTTATTTATTTATTTATTTTAGGATTTTAGTCAGTTGTTACTCTTCCCAAAGATGTGGCCTAACGAAATCTTATTATGGTGTGATCCTGAATTCAGTGTTATAGGGCTGTTTCCTTCTGGAAAGGCCTTAGAAGGCAATTGTAGGGTCACAGGTAGCTTCGTTGCAGCGTGCTGAAGAGCCCTAGTGAGCCGAGTGCCTGCTCTCCTCCTTAGCTTGTAGCCTCCGGAGAACTGATGAGTTCAAAGAAGAAGGATTTGCATCCTCGGGATATCGATGCGTTCTGGCTGCAGCGACAGCTCAGTCGTTTCTATGACGATGCCATTGTGTCGCAGAAGAAGGCAGATGAGGTGCTGGAGATTTTGAAGGTATGGCCTAGATGGTATTTCTATTTCATGTGTCTTGTCAGGAAGGAACAGTGTTTGTTCAGGGACACCAATGCAAGGACAGTGTTTGAAGAAGCAGATGGCTCTGTTCTGACTGATGGTGTTATTTGCTCTCTCCAGACAGCAAGTGACGACCGAGAATGTGAGAACCAACTCGTTCTGCTCCTTGGTTTCAACACTTTTGACTTTATTAAAGTGCTGCGGCAGCACAGGATGATGAGTGAGTAGACCGTGCTCTGCTCTTGCTTGCTTGGGGTGTGTGTGTGTGTGTCTGCATTCAATTGTGGCCAGATTGTGTGGTGTGTGTGTGTGTGTGTGTGTGT
>NW_004949096.1:35593978-35597488 GCF_000317375.1 Microtus ochrogaster
GTGTGTGTGTTTTCATCTGCATATTCAATTGTGAATGAATTGTGTTGCTTCTTTGGCTTCAGCATTTAATTATCTTCTTTATGTTTAGAAATAAAAGTTGATTTTATTTCATTTTCTCTTTTCCACTTTCTCTCTGTGCCTGTTGTGTTTGGCAGTTTTATACTGTACCTTGTTGGCCAGTGCTCAGAGTGAAGCTGAAAAGGAAAGGATCATGGGAAAGATGGAAGCCGACCCAGAGCTTTCTAAGTTCCTCTATCAGCTCCATGAGACTGAGAAGGAAGACCTGATCAGAGTGAGGGCTGGTTTGTTTTCTTTCTTCTTCCTCTTTCTGTGTCTGAGGTAATAAAGCATATCTTTGGGTTCTAGAGCTTGTCAGGGTGCAAAGTAGAGTCAGCACACTCATTGTTATGGTTGTGGCACTGTCTTCGCCTAGCACCCATGGGGGCCTGTCTATTACAATCCAGGAACGGAGCATGTTTGGCTCATGGAGAGCACCATACTTCAGGCCTTAGGTGTAGCCTTGGCCAGTAGTTGTAGGCTGTTTACTACTGCCATCCTGGTCAGAACATTGCACCTTCATTGTGTTTGTTCCTTTTTGTGTGTGTGTGTGTGTGTGTGTGTGTGTGTGTGTGTGTGTGTGTGTGTTTGTTCGTTTGTTTTTGCAGTTTCTTTCAGGTTTCAGAATAAAGTGATATTTTGGGTTTGGGGACACATGAGTTAGCACCTGTGAGTAAAACCCAACCCAGAAGGATTTAGAAGGGACAACAACCCAGGAGAGTGATAATCATTGTTCCTTTTCTGTGTCCCTGCTTCAGGAAGAAAGGTCCCGGAGAGAGAGAGTCCGTCAGTCCCGAATGGACACAGATCTGGAGACCATGGATTTGGACCAGGGTGGAGAGGTGAGTGCCCTGCCTATCCCAGGCTGTGGTGGGTGGAAAGCTCACCTGCTCAGCCTGTTACTGTTTTGCCTGTTTCCAGGCTCTGGCTCCACGGCAGGTTCTGGATTTGGAGGACCTTGTTTTCACACAAGGGAGCCACTTCATGGCCAACAAACGCTGCCAGCTCCCTGATGGGTCCTTCCGACGCCAGCGGAAGGGCTATGAAGAGGTGCACGTGCCAGCTTTAAAGCCTAAGCCCTTTGGCTCAGAAGAAGTGAGTGTATTGCTTTTCTCAACTCCCTGTTCTTTCTCCACTTTTCCAGTTTGGCTTTTAGCCATTGACTAAAATGTCAGCTGTCTTGAGGATACTTTATTTTAGAGGTGGAAACTGTTCCAGTGTTTTCCCATTCTGAGACAAGAAAGCATTAGTGATCTCTCTGTACAGTATATAATAGAGAATTATGAACAGTGATTGCCAGGGAATGAAATTATGGGGAATCATGTCATGATATCATGGTAATCTTATAAGAAATCTTACAAGAATGAACAGCCTGCTGAAGGATGCCATAGCCTAAATTGTGGAACATTCCTTCTAGCAACTGCTTCCTGTGGAGAAGCTGCCAAAGTATGCCCAGGCGGGATTTGAGGGCTTCAAAACACTGAACCGGATCCAGAGTAAACTCTACCGTGCTGCCCTGGAGACAGATGAAAATCTGCTGCTGTGTGCTCCTACTGTAAGCATTGCCTGCCTTCTTTTTCTGTCCTGAAATGTTTTGGTGGCAAGTTGAATCTTAATCTTTACACCAGGCTTTTCTTTATGGTTTTTTTGAGGCATGGTCTTACTATGTAACCCTGGCTGTCCTAGAACTCATTGTGGAGACCAGGCTACCCTTAAACTCACAGAGATCTGCCTGTCAGTGTCTCTGCCTCTGACTCCCTAGTGCTGGGATTAAAGGGGTGGCATAATCATGCCTGGCTATTCTCTATTCTGTTGTGGAAGACATGGGCAATCCAGAGGTCAATTCTTTCTCTGTTTTGGTGCTAGCCCATGGAAGTCAGGGCAGTAGCCATAGCAGATGAATAAACTTTGTCTCTGACCTGCCTCTAGGGTGCTGGGAAGACCAATGTGGCCCTGATGTGTATGCTCCGAGAGATAGGGAAACACATCAACATGGATGGCACTATCAATGTGGATGACTTCAAGATTATCTACATAGCTCCCATGCGGTCCTTGGTGCAGGAGATGGTGGGCAGTTTTGGAAAGGTATGTCATGGCTTCTCTAGAAGGTAGTGGCTGCAGCTGTCCGTATCTTGGGGAGGGGTCTCTGTATCACTGTTTTTTTTCTTTTTTTTGTTAGGGAATCTTTGGATTTTTTTTGCCATTCCCAAGGTAGAACTCAACCCATGTAATTTCTGAAGCAAAAATGTCTTGGTCTCTCTTACATGGACTCCATCTTTCTTTGATCATCTCCATAGTGGTTTTGGAGTCATGCATCTTGAAGTATTTCTGGCACATGAATATGTTTGATAGCTTGTGGGCTGTTACTCCAGTTCCATTTTCCTACTTCGTGTAGGGCTCCTCGAGAGCCTTTGCCTCCTCCCCCTTAGTGGAACTGAACTTGTTTAATATTTCTTCACCTTTCCTGATTCTTTGGATACTTACCTTCTCCTGGTCCCCAGCCGTTCAGGCTCCACCTAGCAGACTTCTGCACACAGTAGGCAAACTCCCTGCCCCTGAGCTGACCTCGAAGCCCATCACGTGTTGTTGCTGGTGTCTGTTCTTCCAGCGCCTAGCCACGTACGGCATTACTGTTGCTGAGCTGACTGGAGACCACCAGCTGTGCAAGGAAGAAATCAGTGCCACACAGATCATTGTCTGCACCCCTGAGAAGTGGGACATCATCACACGCAAAGGCGGGGAGCGCACCTATACTCAGCTGGTCCGCCTCATTGTCTTGGTGAGTGGAGAGAGTGAATGAAGGAGAGATCACCTGTGGTCAGGGAATCTGGTCAGGCTGGGTGCACCTGGAAGAACAGGGCCTAAAAATGAGACGGAATAAAGCCAACTTTATTGAGAACATCAGACAGTTTATACTCTGAGAGTTCAGAAGATCACGACTAAGGTGTTCAGTCACCAAGATAAGCCACACGTGGCAAAAACATGTTTTTCCATAGAGGCATATGAATACAAACAGCTGAAGTAAGCTTGCTCCTCCCCGCTGTACATGGGAGGAGCACGAAAACACATTCCAAGAACAGTTCCATGTTTTTGAAGAAACTGAGGGCACTGGTTTCTTGTTTCCTTGGAGTTTTTTTTTTCCAGCAACACAGAATTCTCACGTGACTCCATTATTGTATTGGACTGTTTCAACAGGGGAGGATTTGCTGTGTTTATCAGTTCTGTTCCTCAAGGCCTTTCTATGTGCACATTCCATCATATGAGCCATTAAGAACTTTACTGTGACCATTGACCCAGAATCTGCATGTCCCAGAAGCTTCCCTTCCAGTCAGTGCGTGATGTTTGCCATCTCCCACTTTTTTTTTTTTTTTTTTTTTTTGAGGCAGGTCTCTCATGTTCTGGACTCACTTTATAGAATAATTTGAAATAATTTGAATCAAATGGAAACGCACA
>NW_004949096.1:35597779-35601548 GCF_000317375.1 Microtus ochrogaster
CCTTCCATCATATATATTCTGGGAATCAAGTTCAAGCCATTAGGGTTGGTGGTAAGTGCCTTTACCCACTGAGCCGATTTCACTGGCCTCTGAAGGTTGCTTCTTTATGGTGTCTAAGAAAGTAGTTCATGTTCTGAGTTCAGAGTGGGAGTTAGCAAATTGTGTAGATTGATTTATGTACTGCTTCTAGCTTCTCTTGTCCTGCGTGTTGCTCTGGCAGAATTGAGTATTTGTAACAAGAGTTGCATGGCTCACAAGCCTGTGGTATTGCATGTGTGGTACTGGATGTCCAGCCCTTGAAGAAAAGTTTGCTAGTCTCCTTTAGAGTTTCGCTCCTCCATGCTTCTACAGCAGCCCGCATAACTGCTTCCTAGGAGTGCCGAACCCCTGGCCTGCCCATGCCTTTGAATTCCATTTTCATTTCCATAACACCTCCAGGTCTTCAGTGCTTACAGTATCTGAGAAGCACTGCTCTTGGCAATGGGAGCTTTATTGTAAATGAAGCCTGGTAGTTTTTGTTCTTGTTCTTGATGAAGAGTCCTGTCCAAAAATGAAGACCTGTTTGATAAAACCTGGTTAGAACCATCATATATGTGTAAGATTTATGGTAAAGTTGAGGACTCACAAGTGCCTAAGCAGTCTACACTCAATGCTAATTCCTACTAAAAGCTGTGTTAGTTCTTTAGGACTCTGGCTTGGACTTCCATTTTTATCTTCACTAGGTGTCTTAGGCTATATACTTTTATAACAGACTAATCTCAAGGGAGGATGCTATATCTCTGGTATAGCTTTCTGTCTTTCGCTTCCTTAGGATGAGATCCATCTTCTACATGATGACAGAGGTCCTGTCTTAGAAGCTTTGGTGGCCAGGGCCATCCGAAACATTGAGATGACACAAGAAGATGTCCGACTCATTGGTCTTAGTGCTACTCTCCCCAACTATGAAGATGTGGCTACCTTTCTGCGTGTTGACCCTGCCAAGGGCCTCTTCTATTTCGACAACAGGTAGAAGAGACTGGAAACGTTTTATCAAGTCAGTCTTCCTGTCCCCTTCTTGTCTCTAAGGAGCATACTAAATGAGTTTTAGGGGTCCTATGTGTATTCTAAAAAGCATTGTTACTTCTAGATCAATGGAAAGTTACTTCTTTCCTCACAGTATTCTCTGCTGGAAATGTCATTTGTCTAACTGTTGAACTTCTAGCTTCCGCCCAGTGCCTCTGGAACAGACATATGTGGGCATCACGGAGAAAAAAGCTATCAAGCGTTTCCAGATCATGAATGAAATAGTCTATGAGAAAATCATGGAACATGCTGGAAAAAATCAGGTCTGTTGATGGTTCTTGAACTTTTTCGGGTTTTGACATAAGCAAAGTTGTCAGGGTAATAGCATGAATCACCAATTGTCATAAATGACATGAATTATTACTGCAAAACTTGCCTTCAAATATGGTCAGGATCTAGCAGAGTTGGTACAATCCTCTAATACCACAACCTAGGAGGCTAGGGCAGAAAGACTTCAAGCTAGCTGGAGACCAGCTTGGGTTATACAAAGACCTTCCCCTCCAAAACAAAAGAAAATAAAACAAAATCAAAGGAACAATTGGGGACTAGGTAGTGGTAGAACATAGACATAGCATGTGCGAGCCCTGGGGGTTCAATTTCTATTGCTGCATAAATAGGAGATGGAATACTGTGAATAATTCTGCATTCAGAAATTGGCCAGCTTCTGGGCTAGAGAGATGACTGGCTGCTCTTGCAAAGTACCCAGGTTCAGGTCTTATCACCTACATGGAGGCTCTGAGCAGTCTGGAAACTCCAGTTCCAGGGGATCTGACTTTCTCTTCTAGCCTTTGTGGACGTCAGGCACTTACATGGTTACAAAACATTCATATACATAAAATAAAAATAAATAAATAAATAAATAAATAAATAAATAAACTGGTAACTTAGAAGGAATGGATCATTTCCTGAAAACAGCTGTTGAAAAAGGAGCGGCGGGGCGCCACTCTGTAGTAGTAAGAGCGGTGGGGCTGCGTCCCTGGCACCCGGCCACCCACATGGCTAGCTCTAGGTTATGCCCTGAAATAATTACACGGAAACTGTATTCTTTTAAACACCGCTTGGCCCATTTCTATCTAGCCTCTTCTAGGCTAGCTCTTGCACCTGGACTAGCCCATTTCTAATAATCTGCTGTAGCCCACGAGCTGGCTTACCAGGAATGATCTTAACCTGCGTCTGCCTGGAGTGGGAGAATCATGGCGACTCCATGATCCAGCTTCTTTCTCCCAGCATTCTGTTCTGTTTACTCCTCCCACCTATGTTTTAACCTATGAGGGCCAAGCAGTTTCTTTATTGCTTAACCAATGAAATCAACAGATTGATATATGACACTCCCACATCAAACAGCTATTACTGTAGCCTAGATGAAATATCATCTGAATAGTGCTGTGATCATTAATGATAGTTTTATAATTAATATTCCCTTCCTTTAAGGTAGTGGAACTAGAAAAATCAGTCTGTCTATAAGATAGTAAAAATAAAGCTGCAAATTAAAATCTAGTGAAAGCAGCTGGACAGTGATGGTGCACACATTTAATCCCAGCACTCTGAAGGCTGAGACGGAGGATCTCTGTGAGTTCGAGGCCAGTCTGATCTACAGTGTGAGTTCCAGGACAGCCAGAACTAAACAGTGAAACTTTGGCTTGAAAAACTGAAGAAGAAGAAAAAAAAAAACAAAACAAATCTAGTGAAAGCAGGCCAGTGAAATGGCTCTGCAGCAGACAGTGCTTGCCTCTAAGAATGGTGACCTGAGTATGATCCCAGAGCCCACAGGGTAGAAAACAACTCCTCTGACCTCTACAGGTGTGCTGTGGCATGCATGCATGTCTCTCTCACACACACACACAATAAATAATTAAACGAAAAAACCAACAAAAACCCAACAAACTGTGGGGCATGATGATGCATGCCTTTAATACCAACTCTTTGAGTTCAAGGCCAGCTAGGGGTACATAGTGAAATCCTGTCTCAAAACACTAATGAAAGCACATTGTATTTGGAAGTTCAACAAAGGTTAGTAGTGTTAAATACAGCAAGAGGTAAGAGGTTATGCATTTCTTTTTCTGATAAAAAGCACAGGAATTTATATGACAAGACTTCAGAACACTAAATCTTAGGACTGTGTTTCTTACAATATGGTACTAGTTTCAAACTTGCTTCCTAAACATTTTTATAAATAATTGTCTTGCTATTATATTTTTTAAAAATTCATTTTTATTTTATGTGCATTGGCATTTTGCCAGCATGTATGCCTGTGTGAGGATGCCAGATCCCCTGGAGCTAGAGTTACAGTTGTAAGCTGCATGTGGGTCCTCTGGAAGATCACCCAGTGTTCTTAACTGCTGAGCCACCTCTTCAGTCCCATCTTTATTTGGCTTAGACTTGGTTTGGCTCTGAACATACCTTATTTAAGGTCTCTGAATCTTCACACGCTGTATACTTAAATTTGCTGTTGAAGGTAGAATTCTAGGGTTAGTTTAGTTTCTCAGCTGAAGGCTGTGTCACTGTCCTTGGTAGATTCCTTTCCCTTGAGTTGTTCCGTTTTGTTTTTTTGAGACAGTGTTTTGCAATGTATCCCGGGCTAGGCTTGAGCTCTCTGAGTAGTAAGACTAGCCTGGAATTTAGGCACAACCTCTAATGCAGGGATTATAGGTAGAGTCACCATACCCGCCTTCCCTTTGGGTACCATCAGCCGTGTTAGACTTCTTTC
>NW_004949096.1:35602799-35640402 GCF_000317375.1 Microtus ochrogaster
GTAGGTCCTGGTGTTTGTCCACTCTCGCAAAGAAACTGGGAAGACGGCCAGGGCAATTCGTGACATGTGCCTGGAGAAGGACACCTTGGGTCTGTTTCTTCGAGAGGGTTCTGCCTCCACTGAAGTCCTTCGTACAGAAGCAGAACAGTGCAAGGTAAGAAAGGGCCATTTATTTCTTGGGGCTTGTGCCTGGTGACTGGTTCCATATTGCTGGATCGATTGCTTTGAGACTATGCACCAAGTGCTGCTGTTTCTAATAGGTTAAAAGTAGTTGGGGACCAGGGAGATGACTCAGATAAAGATGCCTGCGCCAAGCCTAATGGCCTGTGTGCAATCTCAGAGACTCACATAGTGGAGGTTGTTCTCTAACCTCCACATGCATGCCACACACAGGCACACATACAAACCTAAGTTCATAGATTTTTGTAAAAAGCCACGATATGTGATTATGGGGGCTCCTGTGGAAAGGTTTCCTTTGGCCTTGGAGGGGTTCCACAGGGAGGCTTCCTCATTTCATGGGTATTTTCTGTTCACAGAACTTGGAGCTGAAGGATCTGTTGCCTTATGGCTTTGCTATTCATCATGCAGGCATGACCAGAGTTGACCGAACACTCGTAGAAGATCTTTTTGCTGACAAACATATTCAGGTGAGGAGGGGTAAAACTCGGAAGAGCAGGTGATGTAGACTTTAGAGCATCTGAAATGTCAATAGCTCTGCCCTTAGTAGGATTCTTAGACTTTTTTTTTTTAACATTCATTTATGTGTGTGTGTATGTTTTTCATGAATTTACATACACCACATGCAGGTGCTCTCAGAGGCCAGAAGTGGACACTAGATCCCCTGGAACCTGGAGTTAGACATTGTGATCAGGTGTGGGTTCTGGGACCTGAAGCCCAGTCCTCTGCAAGAGTAGTCCATGCACCAACCACTAAGCTACTCTCCATCCCTAGACTTTTTGATACCTGGACCTGCTAGCACAGGCTGGAAGGTTGTGGTGGTTATGCTGTCTCTCCCAACACCTCATACACTGCATGAGGGAAAATGGCTAATGGGTGCTTCCTAGAACTCCACACTGTAATTCACAGGGTCAGGATTACAGGGTTTTTTTGTTTTTGTTGTTTTGTTTTGTTTTTTTTAAACACAAAACAGGGTTTCTCTGTAGCTTTGGAGCCTTTCCTGGAACTAGCTCTTGTAGACCAGGCTGGCCTCAAACTCAAGAGATCTGCCTGCTTCTGCCTCCCAAATGCTGGGATTAAAGTTGTGTGCCACCACCGCCCGGCTAGGACCACACTCTTTCCCTCCTCTGAGATGATGATTTCTAGTATCTTGTAACTAAGTTGTTTATATAGGTTTAAGCTTCTGACCTATACGTGTCTCTGGAACCTTGGTGTATTCTTAAGTATATAAGGGACTGAAGCAACTCTTTTTTTTTTTGCTCCAGTGTCACATTAGGCCCTGAGTCATATATCCACTCCTACCCCCAGCTAAGTTCAGAAGCCAGACAAGCCAGGCATGTGACCATTCTATGGTGGTATGTTTTCCTCATTGCCCTCCTTTGCCTCTTTAGGTTTTAGTTTCCACAGCAACTCTGGCTTGGGGTGTAAATCTCCCTGCACATACAGTCATCATCAAAGGCACCCAGGTGTACAGTCCAGAGAAGGGGCGTTGGACAGAGCTGGGAGCACTGGACATTCTGCAGGTACTGAGCCTCTGAGGGTGATTCCCAATGGGATCAACATCCTGGCCTGGAGCACAAGGATGTTGGAAAGATGGCAGATCAAGGTCAAGTTCTAAGTGTGTAGACTCTTGTCCAAAGCTCTACTATAACATTTTCTTTTATTGCTTCTGACTTAGATGCTGGGCCGTGCTGGACGCCCTCAGTATGACACCAAGGGTGAAGGTATACTCATCACATCTCACGGAGAGCTACAGTACTACCTCTCCCTCCTCAACCAGCAGCTTCCTATTGAGAGCCAGATGGTATCAAAGCTGCCTGATATGCTCAATGCGGAAATTGTGCTGGGGAACGTCCAGAATGCAAAGGTAGGGCTGGCTTTGTCCTTGGGGCTTTACACTTTTCCTTAATGCCTTAAGAGACTTGGAGTGTTGTGCCCCTCCTGTGAGGATATTGAGGGCCAGCAACAGTGTCTCAAATTCTGCACAACACTTCATGCAGGGCAAGCTTCTTGTGTAAGTGAATGCATATTCGATCAATACACTAAAATAACCAGACCAGCTCAAAACAACAGATATAATTTAATAATTGAAAAACGGGAAACTCACGCGACTGGAGTAAAAGGTCCGAAGTCCAAACGGGTCAGGCGAGCCCCATGCAGAGAACCTGCGTACCTATCTACCCCCGTTTGTACTAAACACCATGAACTGTCTTGCAGGATGCAGTGAACTGGCTGGGCTATGCCTACCTGTACATCCGAATGCTCCGGTCCCCAACCCTCTATGGCATCTCTCATGATGACCTCAAGGGAGATCCCTTGCTGGACCAGCGCCGACTAGATCTTGTTCACACTGCTGCCTTGATGCTGGATAAGAACAATCTGGTCAAGTATGATAAGAAGACAGGCAACTTTCAGGTGATTAGCATGTGATTTTTGAGGCTGTTTTAGCAAAATTTAGGTCCTTTAATGTATGTAATGCATGTCTAATTACCTGTTGTCTAGATTGGGGAATAGACTATACTCTTTGAGCTATGAACTTAACTTTCAAATTTATACTTTTAAGTAAGGCATTAGTTGCCCTGTGACTGGAGATGGTTGTGAGCCACCATGTGGGTGCTAGAAATTGAACCACAGGTGTTCTGGAAGAGCAGCCATCCCTCATCAAACATCTCTCCAACACTTAGATTTTAAAAATGGTAGCTGGTTCTCCAAGTTTGATTTGTGGAAGGTCATTTGACCATCTCATTACATGATCATCAGTTCTCCATAGGGCAGTTTGTTGTGCCATCTTCTTTTTGTGCCTGAGGCGCCTGTATTAGGCAGGTAAAGGTACCCCAAGGAGTTTATCTGCTTGTCATCTTAAGATGGTCACTTGATCTTTAAAGTTGGGGGCTGATCACTAGTCAGCCTTGCACTGAGTCTTCCTTCTTTCTAGGTGACAGAACTTGGCCGGATAGCTAGTCACTACTATATCACCAATGACACTGTGCAGACCTACAACCAGCTGCTAAAACCTACTCTGAGCGAGATTGAGCTTTTCCGAGTGTTTTCCTTGTCCTCAGAGTTCAAGAACATTACTGTGAGAGAGGTGAGCCGATGAGTGTTTCGGGACAGGAGTTGGGACCCTGCCAGGCTGCTGGATAACTTCTTTCCTTGACTGTTGCCCTGTGGATTTCCTATGACCTGTCTTTCCTCGTGGCAGGAGGAGAAGCTGGAGCTGCAGAAGTTGCTGGAGAGGGTGCCCATCCCTGTAAAGGAGAGCATCGAAGAGCCCAGTGCTAAGGTAGGCTTGTCTTCACTTTCAAACATGATCATTCAGTTTCCGAAAGATGAACTTTGAACTTGATTTCATACATGGTAATATATTGTAATTATATTGTATGAATACATGCACAATTCTTTCTACTCCTAGGAGGGTATTCGGGGTTGACCTATCATGTGCTGGACTACTGGCTGTACCCCCACCCCCAATTTCCCTACTCTGCTTCCTTCTGACATATGCTTTATATGGAATAATAGTTATTTAACATGTAAATCAAGAACATGGAAGATCCTTTTTGGCACATGTACCAGAACAGAAATGCAGATAATTGATTGGTCTTTGCTAGCTGTCTCTGCTTCTTTGCAGATCAATGTTCTTCTCCAAGCCTTCATCTCACAGCTAAAACTGGAGGGCTTTGCACTGATGGCTGACATGGTGTACGTGACCCAGGTGAGGACAAAGTTGCTCTGAGTGATGAGCAGAGTCCAAATAATTCCAGTGCATTCTCTGCTGTGTACCTTGAAGAAAGGAGGCCTGACGCTGCTGTTCCAGCAAGCCAGCTGCTTGCTGCCACTTGACTTTGCTGTATTGATCTTGAGCTTGTGGGAAGGGCAGGCCTTACAAAGTGCTAAGAAGCTCTGTCGGTGCTTGTAGAGACAGGTCCACTGGGCATGTCACCTTTTCCAAGAGAAACGGTCCCATTGTAGCTGTGGTGTTCATGAAAAATGACAAAATATTTTATTAATCTGTCTTAACCTGAAAGGGTGGGAGACAAAAACTTGTTTGTTTCGGAATTGGTATGAGTGATCGCATCAGATCTTGAGGTCACCAGGCTATGGTAGACAGGCCACAGAGGTTTCACCATGGGAACACTTGTCTTTTCTCAGTCGGCTGGCCGGTTGATGCGTGCAATCTTTGAAATTGTCCTGAACCGTGGTTGGGCACAGCTTACAGATAAGACCCTGAATCTCTGCAAGATGATCGACAAACGCATGTAAGTGCTCAGTGAGATAGAGGATGGTCATTGTGAATTTGGGCCTCAGTGCACTTGATGTCCAGTTCTGGTGCCTGAGATGTGTCATAGACCTGGGTGAAAGTTGGGAAGTGGATGGGCCCTCTAGAATGTAGGGCTGGGAGGTTGGAGAGCAAAGAAGACATCTTCCTTTAATGATAGGGTCTGTGTGGTTATTCTAGTGCTGGACACTGTGGTGACGGCAGTTTGTTCACAGCCTTACGAAAAGAGTGAACCAGCTGTGTCTCCTTTCTGGATAGGTGGCAGTCCATGTGTCCTCTTCGTCAGTTCCGTAAGCTTCCTGAGGAAGTAGTGAAGAAGATCGAGAAGAAAAACTTCCCCTTTGAGCGGCTGTACGATTTGAATCATAATGAGATAGGTGTGTGAAGTTCTTGTCCTGTCTTGCAGCCCAGGCCTTTTTCTGTCAACCTTCTATGCCCCAGGTCCTACACCCTGGGCACTGGTACTCATGTTTGCATCCTGCTATTGTACAAGCTCACTGTACAATACTGTTAGTACTGCATTGAGACTAAAGCGAGGAGCCTATCCACTGTTGTGGAATCTGCTCCTTTCCCACAGTTGCCCTTTGGCCTTGATTGTAGATTTGCTAGGCTGGCCAACAACAGCTTTTATTTCTCATAGGTGAGCTTATACGAATGCCGAAGATGGGGAAGACCATCCACAAGTATGTCCATCTCTTCCCCAAGTTGGAGTTGTCGGTGCACCTGCAGCCTATTACACGCTCTACCCTGAAAGTAGAGCTGACTATCACACCAGATTTCCAGTGGGATGAAAAGGCAAGGCTTTGTTGGTTAGAGGCTGCAGTTGGAGTTGCTTAGTCCCCTCATTGCCCATTCTTATTTCACTGGTGCTTGGGTTGGCAGGTCCATGGTTCCTCAGAGGCATTTTGGATTCTAGTGGAAGATGTGGACAGTGAGGTGATTCTGCACCATGAATATTTTCTACTGAAGGCCAAGTATGCCCAGGACGAGCATCTCATCACATTCTTCGTCCCAGTCTTTGAACCACTGCCCCCTCAATACTTCATCCGAGTGGTATCTGACCGCTGGCTCTGTGAGTGTCTTCTGAGTCCCCTAGGAACATACCTTCTTGTCTCTATTAAGAAAGTGGTACAGACACAGCCTAAGGTCTCTGGTGTTCATGAATGAGGCTGTGGAGGTCTGTTGGAGATTGTTCCTAGTGTTCCATTTCTTCCCTGACAGCTTGTGAGACCCAGCTGCCTGTCTCTTTCCGACACCTGATCCTACCAGAGAAGTACCCACCTCCAACTGAACTGTTGGACCTGCAGCCGTTGCCCGTGTCTGCTCTAAGGAACAGTGCTTTTGAGAGCCTTTACCAAGATAAATTTCCTTTCTTCAATCCTATCCAGACTCAAGGTAGGTGTTTGAGTCTCAGATATTTGGTTTCCATGCATGCCTTTTTTTCCCTGCCCACCGACAGGGTTTCCCTGGCTGTCCTGGAACTCACTCTGTAGACCAGGGTGGCTTCTATCTCACAGAGATCCCCACCTGCCTCTGCCTCCCGAGTGCTGGGAAAAAAGGTGTGCGCCACCACTGCCCAGACCATGCATGCCTTTTAAGGTTACCTCATAATAAGTGTGTTGGGCAGCTGGCAGAGAACCAGGTACTTAGTGGCCTGGAGCTCACTGGCCTGCCAGATGTTTTTCTTCCTAAAAGTCCTTGTTCACTGTTAGATTTGCTTTGCCACTCTACATATCTTCCTAAGGAGGATCAGGAGAGTAAGGTCATTCTGTGATGTGTTGTCCTTACTCCTGCTCCAAGTGTTGAGCCAGAGTGTGGTGTTGATGAGACCTCACTTCATCATTAAAAATTAGAGCAGGCACTAAGTACTTGGCTGAGCACAGGACTAGTGTTTCCTCCTCCGCCAATCCTTTGAAAGGGTTACCATTTACTGCTACAGTTAATTGTGCATCTCATGATGAGGGAACTGAGGCATAGGAAGGAGCCCTAATTAAACCAACTGGTAAATAGTTGAGCTTGGGTTTTTAGTGTAGTTTTGACCCCAGGGCCTGGGCTTAGCTTCTGTATTTGAGTATTCCTAAAGAATGCAAGAAACTGCTGATAAGGCAGAGATAGGTGTCCTGTTTTTTTGTTTGTTTGTTTTGTTTTCGTTTTATTTTTATTCTGGTCCTTGACAGGTAAAGATGCGGAATTTCTTTCTTGTTGTTGTGGTTGTTGTTGTTGTTTTTTCCCCATAAATCTCCAGGAGATCTGAACCTGATCTTGGACTTTTTCCTTCCCTGCTTTGCAGGAGAAAGTATGTGAGACAGCCAGCAGGGCCAGTGTTCCAGGCTTCTTTTTGTACTGCAGCTGATCGACTTTGCGTCTCATAGTGTTCATAATCTTGACGAATGATTTGTTTCATCCCCACTGGTGTTCACTCTATACCTTTGGTTTCCAGTTTTTAACACCGTGTACAACAGTGATGATAACGTGTTTGTGGGGGCCCCCACGGGCAGCGGGAAGACCATCTGTGCAGAGTTTGCCATCCTGCGGATGCTGCTGCAGAATTCTGAGGGACGCTGTGTCTATATTACCCCCATGGAGGCTCTGGCAGAGCAGGTGTGTAATATGTTGTGGGACTGAATTTTCCAGAAGCCATTCCATCTGTGATTCCAGATGAAGGTTTTCTCATATCCGACAACTGCATGTCATTTCTTAAAGAAAGGCTTCCCTGTCAGCTTAAAAGCCGGTATAGACCGGGCAGTATCATGAATAGAGTATGGCGGGTGGTGCATGGTTGTCACTCCAGCTGCTTAGGGGGCTGAGGTGAGAGTTTCACTTGAACCCACAAGTTCAAGGTCAGCCTGTGCCCCATCTCAGTTTTCCTCCTATTAAGTGAGAGATGTCCATGTGACCTACTGTATCTATCCCTCCCACTCCTGCCCACCAGGTGTACATGGACTGGTATGAGAAGTTTCAGGATAGGCTCAACAAGAAGGTGGTGCTGCTGACAGGGGAGACTAGCACAGACCTGAAGCTTCTAGGCAAAGGCAACATCATCATCAGCACTCCCGAGAAGTGGGACATCCTTTCCCGGAGGTGGAAGCAGCGCAAGAATGTCCAGAACATCAACCTCTTCGTGGTGGATGAGGTCCACCTGATTGGGGGCGAGAATGGGGTAGGCTTGACTTCACAGCATAGAGAAGGGCTGGGACCCACACAGTGACCTTATATTGGGCCTGGGACTAGGGTCTCCACAAAGATTTCTGCCTATTGCCTGCCTTGTTCCAAAAGGGTGATCTGAGGTTTTTTTGATAGACTCTTAAGGAACAGTGTTGCTTAGTGAAGGTTGTCTCCTGGGGCAGGGCAGCCACAGACCGGAGAGTCCATAGTTGGCTCACAAAGGGAAGCTCAGGCAGAGATGGCGAACCTGAGCCTGGAATGACTCCTTTCCTTTTTCCCAGCCTGTCTTGGAAGTGATCTGCTCCCGGATGCGCTACATCTCCTCCCAGATTGAGCGGCCCATTCGAATTGTGGCACTTAGCTCGTCACTGTCCAATGCCAAGGATGTGGCTCACTGGCTGGGCTGTAGTGCCACCTCCACATTCAACTTCCACCCTAATGTGCGCCCTGTACCACTGGAACTGCATATCCAGGTAGGACCCTGTCTGCCTTCCCCCATGGCCTCGGGGATCCCTAGTCACTCAGGTCTAGTGAGCTCAGTGTCTTGTCTTCTGCCTTTATTTCCAGGGCTTCAACATCAGCCATACACAGACTCGCCTGCTGTCTATGGCCAAGCCTGTGTACCATGCCATCACCAAACACTCACCCAAGAAGCCTGTCATCGTTTTTGTCCCATCTCGCAAGCAGACCCGCCTCACGGCAATAGATATCCTTACTACCTGTGCAGCAGACATCCAGCGGCAGAGGTAGGCTGTGCTCTAATTTCTGGGGTGGCTGGCTGCATGAGAATCCTGTTACGTGAAGGTGCTCCTGTTCTGGGTGTCCTGGGTGAGGCTGAGGGCAGCACAGACTGAAATGCCTCAGACCTGTGCTTGTTCTTGTTCTGCCCAGGTTCTTGCACTGTACTGAGAAGGATCTGATCCCTTACCTGGAGAAGCTAAGTGACAGCACGCTCAAGGAAACACTGTTAAATGGGGTGGGCTACCTACATGAAGGGCTGAGCCCCATGGAGAGGCGCCTGGTAGAGCAGCTCTTCAGCTCAGGTAAGAAAAGGTCATGACATCCAAAGTCCTCAGGTGTGTGTATTCGACTGTAGGGTGTGGATGGCATTTCTCTGTTGAGTAGTATTCATTTTCACAATGCTAGCTGTCTTACCTCATTAGATTCCTCCTAGACACTTGTGATGTAGTTGACAGAGATACCCCTCCCTGCTAGATTAGAAAACAGGCAGACACATCAGCTGGTTTTCTGCTGTTTAGGGTTCTGTGTGGAGACCAGACTGGTGGGGTTAGAATTTAAGAGATGGCTGTGGGTTTGTGATTCTCTTCTGGTTGGTTGCCTCTTGCTTGCTGCCGTTTGTTGGCCTGTGGCATTTTATGCATCGTTCACTGTCCTGGCACTGTGTGGCAGAGCTCCCACCAGGCGGTCACTCTTCGAATCTGTCTGGTTTGGGTGTGCTCAGAGTAAGTTTGATTTTGCTGCCACGGGTTGAACTGTGTTTGGGTTGGTGTTAGCTTTCACCATCAAAGGGCTGACCCGCTAGGCAGTGCTAGTCTTGCTTTCCTTGAGTTTGAGTTCTCCAGAACTGCTGTGTTTCTTCTAGGATAGTCTCAGAGCAAAAGGCACCAATAGCATGGTACCGCCTTTCACTGCACTTGGTTCCTGTCAGACCTTGTTCCTAGGGCCTCACGCTGAGCTTTGAAAATGTAGCCCTTGTTGGGCGCTGCCTGCCAGTGAAGCAATAGTTCCTGGGAGGCCTGCTTCAGTCTTCCTCTCCCTTCCTCCGCTCAGGGGCTATCCAGGTGGTGGTGGCTTCTCGAAGTCTCTGCTGGGGCATGAATGTTGCTGCTCATCTGGTGATCATCATGGATACTCAGTACTACAATGGCAAGATCCATGCGTGAGTACAGTTGCTGTGGACCTTAACAGACCTCCCTCCTAAAGCGAGTGCAGATCTACAAATACAATACAGGGAACTAAGCATAGAAGAGTCCCTCCCAGTAGATCAGTGTTCATTGTTTGGTCCCAGGAGGTAAACATACATACCTCTGTCTCAGCAGTTTGGAGCGAGGACCTTACAGACAGGAAGAAAGGGGCTTGTTGTTACCAACTTCCCACAAGGTCACAACAAGAAGCCCAAGGGTCAGTGTTTCTCAGAGCCTGAATAATTTTTTCATTTTTTATTTTTCCAAAATACAAATTATTTTGAAATTAGTTTTGTAAGTTTAGAATGCCAGAATCTGGTTGTTGCTTTGAGTTTTACATTACTTTTTTTTGTGTTTTTGTTTTGTTTTGTTTTGCTTTGAGACAGGGTTTCTCTGTAGTTTTGGAGCCTGTCCTGGAACTAGCTCTTGTAGACCAGGCTAGCCTCAAACTTACAGAGATCTGCCTGCCTTTGCCTCCCAAGTGCTGGGATTAAAGGCGTGTGCCACCACTGTCTGGCCGAGTTTTAGATTTTTTAATTTTAGATTTTTTAGATTTAGATTTTTTAATCTGTGAAACATAACAGCTCTTAAGCTTGACTCTAAGTTTGGTCCTTTAATGGGATGTTATTTTGCTTCTAGCCTTAGATAGGTTTGTGGCTTTGGTTCAGGTTCATGGGGTAACACATTCATGACTCTTACTTAGAAACTAAAATAATGTGTGGGTAAGCATGTGAAGTGCATCGCTAAGCACACAGGCTCATGGCCGGTTTTGCTGCAGTCTGACCTTCCCTCCTTGTTTGCATCATCCGCCTCGTGACTGCAGGCAGGCAGGCCTCCTGACATGTTTCCTCATTTCTCTCTTCTGCCGCCAGCTATGTGGACTACCCCATCTATGATGTGCTTCAGATGGTGGGCCATGCCAACCGCCCCCTGCAGGATGACGAGGGGCGCTGTGTCATCATGTGTCAAGGCTCTAAAAAGGTCAGTTATAGGAAACTGAGCCTTTGAACAGATTCTTGAGTCTGAGTCTTTTTTTTCTTTTTACTGTCTTTAATAAACTTTTCAGTCCTTTCTGCCAGTTGCTTTTGTAATAAGCTGGAGTCACACAGATTTGGTTCCGTGTTTTTGCTATTGCTGGTGATTCCATATCTTTCCACTCCTTAGTTCTTTCTTCATGCACTGCTTACTGCTCTATTTATGTGGCTTGGCATGTTCCATTCCTGCTTTGTATTCTATGATACTGTTTTCTAAGTGTTTCTTCTATTTGGCTATTATATGTATCATACAGAGACAATACCCTGTTGGATTGCCCTTGATCCCTTATTACTATGTTTAATACCTACCCCTCCCCAATCCACAGGATTTTTTCAAAAAGTTTTTGTATGAGCCATTGCCGGTAGAGTCTCACCTGGACCACTGTATGCATGACCACTTCAATGCTGAGATTGTCACCAAGACCATTGAGAACAAGCAGGATGCTGTGGACTACCTCACCTGGACCTTTCTGTATCGCCGGATGACACAGAATCCAAATTACTACAACCTTCAGGGTTAGTGAGCCAAAGAGCACACACTGCCCTTGGAGGTGTCGCAGCCCTCGCTAGGCAGTATCCTGAGACTTCCCTCTTGCGTCTCCGCAGGCATATCCCATCGTCATTTGTCTGATCACTTGTCAGAGCTGGTGGAGCAGACCCTTAGTGACCTGGAGCAGTCCAAGTGCATCAGCATCGAGGATGAGATGGATGTGGCCCCTCTGAACCTGGGCATGATTGCTGCCTACTATTACATAAACTACACCACCATTGGTGAGGGCCAGTGGTGCATGGGCTTCTGGAGACTGTTGGGATGAGATATAGAAGCCAGTATTTGTCAGAGAGGTGATACGGCAAGAAAGCAGTACAGCCCACACTATTGATTCTGGTTACTTTGTTCCTTTCCCCCCACTATTGGCTCTTTCCTCATTCTCTCATTTTCTTTCAGAGCTCTTCAGCATGTCTCTCAATGCTAAAACCAAGGTCCGAGGACTTATTGAGATTATTTCCAATGCGGCAGAGTATGAGAACATTCCAATTAGGCATCATGAAGACAACTTGCTGCGCCAGGTGAGGGCATTGGCTTTAGAAGAACATACAGGAGTAAAAATTTGGCCCATGACTTCCTGTCACAAATCCCCTCATACATTTCTTACCTCTCTCAACCTCATACATTCTTCCACACTTATCTGCAATTCTCCATCCTTCCCTCTAGAGTCTAGCTGGGCCACATGGTGTATTTGGCCTGAACAGGTCTCAGGTAGAGTCCTCTGTTTATCTCTAGCTTTTTAATTTTTTTCTTTCACATTCTAGTTGGCTCAGAAGGTCCCCCACAAACTGAATAATCCCAAGTTCAATGATCCACATGTGAAGACCAACCTGCTGCTACAAGCTCACCTGTCCCGCATGCAACTAAGTGCCGAACTACAGTCAGACACAGAGGAGATCCTTAGTAAGGTAGTATGGGCGGGACTTGGAGGTTCACTGGCCACTGGGGGCCTCAGAGGATTGAGTTCCCAGCCCACCTTCTCTTACACTCCCTTTGCATACAGGCAATCCGACTCATTCAGGCCTGTGTGGATGTACTCTCTAGTAATGGGTGGCTCAGCCCTGCTCTGGCAGCCATGGAACTAGCTCAGATGGTCACCCAAGCCATGTGGTCTAAGGACTCTTATCTGAAGCAGCTGCCACACTTCACCTCAGAGCATATCAAACGTTGCACAGATAAGGTGAGCTAAGACCTGGAGTGCTGGATGATGAGCCTGAGAACAAAAAGTCCTAATCTGCAGTAGATTATGGGAGGCTATAGCCTATTCGCAGGGGGCCCTGGCTCCTTTGAAGGAGTTCCATCTGAATCGAGATGCTGAGAGGGGCCAGAAGGGGTCTGCATTCTTTCTAAAGCTGTGTGTAGATGGCTTGGCAGTGTGGGAAGTAAGATGATCTTTAGTTCTTTAGAGCCATTGTTACTTGCTTATGGCACGTGTTCTCGGCTCCCCTGACCTCTGCCTACCCACTGTAGGGAGTGGAGAGTGTTTTTGACATCATGGAGATGGAGGATGAAGAACGGAATGCATTGCTTCAGTTGACTGACAGCCAGATTGCAGATGTGGCCCGCTTCTGTAACCGCTACCCGAATATTGAACTGTCCTATGAGGTGGTGGATAAGGACAGCATCCGCAGGTGAGACAGGAAGCAGCAGGAGTCCTGCCCTGGGGTCTCTGCACACAACCACAGTACTCATTCTTTGTTCTGCTTTCCCCAGTGGTGGGCCAGTTGTGGTGTTAGTGCAGCTGGAGCGAGAGGAGGAAGTCACGGGCCCTGTTATTGCACCTCTCTTCCCACAGGTATGTCCTAGCAGCTGGCTGTCAGGAGGCCATTTGAGGCCTTGTTCACTGGTTGGGTCTTAGGTATAGGATATAGTTCTCACCCAGGGAGGGTAGTCTGGGGGTAATGAACTCACAAGACGAATATTAATCTCAGAACTATGAAGTGTTTTTCTTTTTTGTTTTTAAACAATTTAGATGACTGATCGTTGTTTAAATACATCAGGCAGTGTTATTCTGGCTTGTAAGATCCATTTCTCTCTACAGATGCTTCAGGATACTTGGACTTTTCTACTGTCTTTCCTCAGTTATATTTCACTTAGGTTCTAGTTGCATATTTGTTTGTTTTTGTTTTTTGAGACAGTGTTTCTCTGTGTAACAGTCCTGGCTATCCTGGAACTCACTTTGTAGACCAGGCTGGCCTCAAACTAACTGAGATCTATCCACCTGCCTCTGCCTCCCAAGTGCCAGGATTAAAGGCATGTGCCACTGTCCAGCTGCATATTTGTTTTTCAATCAATAGAAAGGAAATTTCATCTTCTTATGTGAGATAATTGAAGATTGGGCACAGATGCTAGATGCTTATGTGTCTACAGACAAGTTATTCAAATTTCTAAGGAAATTGGCCACTGAAGCACACGGGCTCTACTGTGGCCAACAGAGAGGTCGTCTCCAGAGACAAGATGCCAGAAGAGGCTCCATGGGCTTGCTTTTTATTCTCTTTGTTGCTGATTCATCTCCACATTAAGATTGTTCAGTTAGCTTGCCTTGCATCTAAGTTTCTTAAGAACTTGAAGCTTCTATGCTCCAAGGCTAAATATCTAAAAATGCATTTTAGATTTAGTGACAAGCATTAAATTAAAAAAGGTGCCTTGGGTTATAGAAATGAGGTAAAACTGAACAATTAGTCTATCTACTTATTTGAAAACTAAGTCCTTAGGGGATACCTTTAGATTGCTTAAAAACTCTTAAGTCTATCAAGTTGTGTTTCAGGAAGCCATTGTGGAGAGCTTTAATTTGACTTCTGTCACTCTATTTCATAATCAGTCTCATAGTTGCTTGTAACCATCAAGTTTTCTATGCTCAAATTCTTGGTTTTGGTCCCTGTAGAAACGTGAAGAGGGCTGGTGGGTTGTGATTGGAGATGCCAAGTCCAACAGCCTCATCTCCATCAAGAGGCTCACTCTGCAGCAGAAAGCAAAGGTCAGTGTGCACTTAATCCCGCATCTATTCCTTGGGGTTTGACAGACGATTGCCTCCTCCCTGGTCCCCACTAACTCAATTTCTTCCTGTTCTCTTTAGGTGAAACTAGACTTTGTGGCCCCAGCCACAGGTGGCCACAACTACACCCTGTACTTCATGAGTGATGCTTACATGGGATGTGACCAGGAGTACAAATTCAGTGTGGATGTGAAAGAAGCTGAGACAGACAGTGATTCAGATTGAGTCTGGGGTATTCTCACGTATAAGGACATCAAACCTGGAAACAGGAATGTGGAAGTTCAGGAGGGAACTGGTTTTGGAGACCAGGTCTGTCAGCCTGAGGTCTGACCATTCAAGCTGCTGCTGTTCCCAGTCTACATCCAGTTACTTTCCCACTTTGGACAGAGCAGTTCAAGCTCTGGGTCCAGTGTTTTCAAATGTCATGTCAAGCATAAACTGTACAATAGTTGGTGGCATTCTTTTTATAGTTCCATAAATTCTAATAAATAATTTGGAGAAACTGTATGTCCTTAACAGTGATACTAAATTTTCTTCAACCAAAGGTCCTGGCTAGAAAACCCCTCATTTTAGCTAGCACCAAATCTTCCTATTGAGTATGTGGAAGACAAACTTGCCCTGTACCGAGGGACAAAACAATGGCAGACAGCTATTCTTTGGTCGTGTGAATGACCTCAGCCTCCTTTTTGCTGAACAGTGGCAAACTTAGTGACATGGGAATAGGAACTGATTCCATCTTGGGCAACAGGTAGGGCCTCTCATGATCTATGTTCTGAAATTCTTCCCTCGCAGGAGGCAACCCTAGGGGTGGTTAAGATGCACCAGTAGGGCTGGGCAGTGGTGATGCACAGGTTTGATCCCAGCCCTTGGGAGGAAAAGGCTGGCAGACCTCTGAGAGTTTGAGGCTACCCTGGTCTGCAGGACAGCCAAAGCTACACAGGGAAACTGTCTCAAAAATCAAAACAAAAACAAAAGATGCCCCAGGTAAGTATGACTCTAGTCTCCTTAAAATGTCCTCTCTCCACAATCTCAGACCTACAGCTTTCAATGTTGGCTTTCTGTCTTGAACAAATGTGAAAGGGGATTCATTTTCCCTGAGGCCAGCAGTTTTCAAATGGTGGTCTCAAGACCCCTTCTCCCTCAGAGAACTAGGAACACAGCCTCAAAAGCTTTTATTATCTAGGTTATATTCATTGTCGCTTAGTATATGAAAAATTAAGGCAGTCCATTTCAAAATAACTTCATTAACATATTTTAGGAAAAATAAATTCTGGGAAGAGCAATGTGATACAGTGTCGCAATCACTTTACATCTAGCTTAATGGAAACCAGTTAGGATCTTTAGCCACTTCTGTGCTGTCTATAATGTGGTCGAGTTAATAGTCAGCTTCAGAGAAAAGGAAGGGTTTTCACATAACCGTGGAAGTTTCCTAAAGGCAATCTAGGGTCTACAGCTGCACCCATGTATCTTGTACTATTAAACCCACCGCCCCATCTTGAGTCACTCTCTGAATGTAATATTCTCCAAATGACCACCTACATCAGTATATGGTTCATTTGGAGACTGACCCATGAAATTCCACAACTCTCCAGATACCCACAAAGTTCACTACTCAATTTCATCTTTCTTGTCTAAGAAGCTGGCTCCATTCCTACTGTGGGAACAAGACAGTGAAGACTGATGGCTATTTAACTGGTGCCACTGCTTGACCATGTTATAGTGTTGACCCTTCAAGGGTCCTAAGACTCCCAGGGATCTGCTGATGACTGTAGCCACTACTGCTTTGAATACTGCTTCTGCTGTCTCTCAAAAGTTATATAAGGTCAAATTGTACAGTATCAAAAATTAAGTGAAGGCTCCAGCTTTGAAGACAATCCTCACTACTCTTTAAAAGGCTATTAGGTTTGGTGGTGGTGGTGATACCCACTTTTAATCCCAGCACTCGGGAGGCAGAAGCAGGCAGATCTTTGTGAGGCCAGCCTGTTCTGCAGAGTAACTTCCAAGACAGCTAGGACTACACAGAGAAACCCTGTCTTAACAGTAACAAACTCACTAAAACAAAACAAAACAAAAAAGGCCTTAAAAGGCTTTAGCCTGAAAAACACCAGATTGGCAGCACACACACAATCGTCTTTTACTTTTTTCTTTTCTTTTTTTGAGACAGGCTTCTGTCATCCTGTCATTTTATAGATCAGGTCTGCCTCCTGAGTAGTGGATTATAGGTATGTGCCACTACACCCAGCCTGCTGTTTTTTAGAGGGCCACAAGCTATTGTCTTAATGGTGCCCCTCACTGAAAACCAGTTCTCTCTTTCGGGGGCTTTAGTTGCCACCACAGCATAATGTCTCGAGGCGCATATGAGGGTTTCTAAGGAAGAACAGTGGTGTTCTTTTACTCCGAACAAACTTTGAATGTCTTTTTGCTTTTTGAGAAAGGGTCTCGTATATCCCAGGCTAGCTTCAAACTTACTGTGTAGCCAAAGATAACCTTGAGCTTCTGATCATTCTGTCTTTGCTAATTGAGTACTAGGAAGACGCCACAACTAGCTAGAATGTCTTAAATGCAAGAACTTCTCTAGAAATTGGGAAAGTGGGACCTACTTCAAATAGCGGAATTATAAATGACCTTATTTACAAAACAGGAAGTGTGGATTATTTCTATAAAGCTCACAATTTCAGAAAGCTCTCAGATATATTCTTCTGTGTACATACATCATGATTATAAATACTATATTTACCCCAAAATGTAACCCCATGCCCTAAATCAAGCAAAAATTGTAGTACAACATACTTCTGTTCCATGGCTCTGTCCCATGGCTCCCTCACACCAATGAAGGGAAACAGTGAATGGTCCTGTGGCTTCTACACATCCAAACAAGGCATAAAGCTAAATGTAGATCAAGGATCCTTCAGGTCCTCTCGATGACTAGGAAAGTCTTGGCAAGTCACACTACAGTTCAGAGGCCTGCAGGTTGGTGATACTCCCAGAAGGCCACCTCCCCATCATCACTACAAGAGGCCAGGAGCCCTGGCTCCTTGGGATTCCAAGCCACACAGTTCACATCCTGGGAGTGCGCCTGGCGCATATGAGCTGTCAGTGAGAAGGTGGGCTGCTGTGGATCTGAGCCGGGATCCTCCTCAAACACTCGGATGGCATCGTCTCCACAAGCTGTAGCCAGGGCCCCTGTCAGCTGACACCTGGGAGGAACATACACATCAGTGGGAAAGGAGATGACTCCTGCCTCTCCAACCTGGCAAATTGGGAGACAGAGACGTGTTCCACAGTCCGGGGCTTAGTTTCTTCCCAAACCTCAGGTCTCAGCTAAGCGTCTCACAGAAAGAAAAGCTTTCTTTCCTAAGCCGTCACACCAACAAAAGGCCTCCTAGTCTTCGGGTGTTGCCCATGTCACTGCATCCTTAACCTCCTCTTAACACTGACATTAACAAGTTTCACCATAATTTAGTCCTTTTTAAAGTCAAGAACTTACTTTAAAATAAGCATTGAAGATTCCCCCATTGCCCATCTCTGTATAAAACTTGAATCTGGAATGTTCAACTGCCTATTCATTTTAGTAAGTTTAAAAAAAAGCAGCAAGGGGCTGGAGGTTAAGAGCACTGACTCCTCTTCCAGAGGTCCTGAGTTCAATTCCCAGCCAGCACATGGTGGCTCACAGCCAACTGTAATGAGATCTGGTGCCCTCTTTTGGCCAGCAAGCATACAGACAAAACACTATACATAATAATAATAATACCCAACAACAAAAGTTCCAATTGTCTAGCAATGAATGTTTGAGATCTCCCCTAACTCCACCCCCATCCCCAGACAGATTTCTCTAACTGGCTGTCCAAGAGCTCTCTCTGTGAACCAGGCTGGCCTTGAACTCAAGAGATTCACTACCCTTTACCTACCAACTGCTGGGATTACAAGTGTGCGCCATCACCCGACTAACATTTTTTTAATGGTTGTAAGATTTATTTTTATATGTATAGATGTTTTGCCTATATGTATGTCTATGTACCATGTTTGTATTAGTGCCCACTGAAGCCAAAAACGGTGTCAGATCCCTTGGAACTAGAGTTACAGACCATTGTGAACTGCCATGTGGATGTTGGAAATTGAACCCAGGTCCTCTAGCAGAGTAGCCAGTTCTCTTAACTCCTGAGTCATATATCCAGCCCCAAATAAGTCTAAATTTTTTGTTGTTTTGATTTTTTTTTTTTTTCTGAGACAGGGTTTCTTTGTGTAGCTTGGCTGTCCTGGAATTCTGTAGACCGGGCTGGCCTCAAACTCACAGAGGCAAGTAAGTTTAATTTTAAGCTGTTAAGTACCTCCCCTCCAAAAAACCAACTCCTAGCTGGGCAGTGGTGGCATACACCTTTAATCCCACCACTCGGGAGGCAGAGGCAGAAGGATCTTGTGAGTTATAGGCCAGCCTGGTCTACAGAGTGAGTTCTAGGACAGCCAGCGTTACACAAAGAAACCCTGTTTTGAAAAACCAAAAGCAACAACAAAATCCCATCTCCTTAGATAAAAGTAAATTTTAGCTTCTGCACAAAAAAAAAAATGCCATAAATGTAATGCCTTGGGGGAGAGGGGCTAATTCTCCATGAAGTCAAAATACTCAGGTCCAATTTCATGGGACAGACATTCCCCAGACATTTGATATAAATAAAGCTTAGACATGTAACAGATTTTTTCATTGGTTTGGAATTATTTCTAAGATCTAAGACTCAGGTCAAGAGCCTCCAAACTCCACCCTTCTAAGAATGGAGCAGCTTTTCTAGTCTCTGTAAGAGTCTGTTACTGAGCCGGGCAGTGGTGGCGCATGCTTTTAATCCCAGCACTAGGATCTCTGCAAGTTCGAGGCCAGCCTGGTCTACAAAAGCTGGTTCCAGGACAGGCTCCAAAAGCTGCAGAGAAACCTTGTCTTGAAAAACAAAAACAAACAAAAGTCAATTACTAAACCACACAGTTCACACACAGTTCATAGTTAAAAATGTACATATTCCATCATCTCAGGATTGCCCAATGCTATGTAAATCCTAAGGGTTGGTGCTGCCCTCGAAGCCTGGGATCTTATCCCAGAAACAGTCTTAAGTACAGTCATCTTCCTGCTCCTAGAAGCCTGGGCCAGCCAGTTATAAACCAGAACAGTAGGCCTAACTGAACAATACAGAACAGCACAGGTCATTCCGTTTCTAAAATCCCTGCTTTAGGAATGGGATTGAGGTCTTACCAAGCAATGTCGTAGATGGTCCTGGTGTGGAAGCCTGACAAAGTACAGATACACTTCCAGCTGGGGTCAGAGCCACTGCATGCCACCCCTGTGGGACACAATTTTCTTAAGCCCAAGGCATTCTGTGTCCTGATAACCTCTACCATTGCAAAGGAGAACCTAATGTGCCCCTCCTCATCCCATTGCCAATGAGTCCTTGTTCCAACCCTCCTTATCTGCCTTACACACTGTTGCCACCCAAGAATTCTGTGAAGGAAGCACCCCTATTCTACTGCAGGCTGTATCTAACAAGTTAATCTGCCCTTTAAGGGCACCCACTAGCCAACCCAACCAATTTCACTCTTTCGAATCCTCTGCCTTGCCTCAAGGAATCCCATTCTTCACAGCCAATTCATGCTGCTGGGTTTTCTTTTCTTTCTGGTTTTTGTTTTGTTTTTTTGAGTCAAGGTCTCATGAGCTATGTAGCTCTGGCTAGGCTGTTCTGGAACTCACTATGTAGACTAGGTTGGCCTTGAACTCAGGTTCCCAGCTTCTGCCTCCAGAGTACTGGGATTAAAGGTGTGCGTCACCATTGCTTGGCAGTTTTTTTGTTTGTTTGTTTGTTTGTTTTGTGGGGTGGGGGGTTGCTGGTAGGCTTTCAACTTGGAGTCTTTTGCTTTTCAAGACAGGGTTTCTCTGTGTATTTGTGGTGGTCCTGGAACTCACTCTGTAGATCAGGCTGGCTTCGAACTCACAGAGATCTCCCTGCTTCTGCCTCCCGAGGGTTGGATTAAAGGTTTGTGCCATCACTGCTCTGCTCAACTGGGCATCCTACATTACATTCTCCTGCTACAAATCCTACATGCCCTTTTCAAATCTTGTTGGAAGGCTTTGTTCCACAAAGCTATCCCTAGTTCTTTTGGTGCTTCTCTGGAGACCTCCTACAAAACATTGAATCCAATTTGTGATTCCTGGCAGACTATATCTTGGCAGACTATAAAACTCTAAGGAGCCGGGCGGTGGTGGCGCATGCCTTTAATCCCAGCACTTGGGAGGCAGAGGCAGGCGGATCTCTGTGAGTTCGAGACCAGCCTGGTCTACAGAGCTAGTTCCAGGACAGGCTCCAAAACCACAGAGAAACCCTGTCTCGAAAAAAAAAAAAAAAAAACTCCAAGGAAAGGAGTCTCCTTTGACTCCTGGACCCTCACCTTGTTCATTGCCTGGTAGATATTGGCGCCAAATGCGCACAGTACGGTCATCACTGCAAGATGCCAGCCGCTGGCCACTGGGGTCGAAGGCCAAGCTCCATACAGTGGACTCATGACCTTCAAGGGTGGCACAGCAGACCCAGTCATCTCCTTCTTCCCGGTACAACTTCACTGTGTCATCATAGCTGGCGGACGCTAAAAGCTGAAAGTGAGAAAGGACAGCCAGCATTTGTTTGTATGGCTCTAACATGAAACCCTGCTAGGACAGGACAGTTCCAGAGATCCCTGTAAGAGTGAGGGTGATGTTGACGAGTGCCAGCAGGCTGGGCACCAGTCTCCACATCACATCCTTTCCCACCTCGCCTGACTCTTACCTCCTGGCTCGGGTGCCAAACCACGTGTTTGACGTCCTGTGTGTGAGAGCTGAGGACACTGACACACTCATACTCATCCTCTTCGTCAACTGTGGGAGAAGAAAGAACCTAAGAGCTGACCCTGCCCGGAACAAAGCTCAAAGTCAGGGATTGGGTTTTCCACTGTACCCGGAGGCACCTGGACTGACCTTCCCAGACCCACACACTCTTATCTCTGCTGCAGGTAGCCAAGAGGTTGCCAGACGGCGCCCAAGCCACTGACTTGACCTCATTTTCGTGACCCTCGAGAGTGGTTACACACTGCAAAGGGAAAAAGATTGTGAATTAATGGCAGCTAAAGGTCTTAGGCCCTAGTAAAACATCCAAGATCACAATTTTGTTGTTGAGACAGCCCAGGATGACCTTGGACTTTTGGGAATCCTCTTGCTTCAGCGTCCCAAATGCTGGGATTAGTGTCATGAACTCCCACACCCAGCTACCATTTTGACAGTATAAGCATTAAGTAAAGGCTGTACTCAAACTGTCCAGGGTGGCCCAGTCTTGGTGTGCAAACATCCAGCCTGGTTACCTCAAAGTCATCCTGGTTCTTCTTCCAAATACAAGTGACAGCATCAAAGCTGGCAGAGGCCAGGTAGTTTCCACAGGGGGACCATGCCACTTTCCGAACAGTGCGCTGGTGGCCTTCAGAAAGGACAGACTTACAAACCCAGCTGTCACCTACAGGCAGAGAACAGGCTAGGCTCTGGAGCACCATCAACACCATTCGGTAACTGGTAGTGAAGGTGAAGCTCTGTTGAGGGGACAAACTCATGCACCATTACAGCGATGCAAACGACTACTTCCTTAAAAGCGTCAAATTGAGTTTCAGACTACTTTTCTCATTTTTCTTCCTCAGCAAATACCCCAGTTGCCGCAACAATCCCCCAGACTAACTGTTGACGTTTGCACACTCCTTCCCCCGACAAACCCTTTTCAGAATAACGTCTCCCGCGGCACCAGGGTCACAAAGCCAAACCAGGCCTTACCCTCGGTGCCCCAGATGCGGATTTTACGGTCGCCGCCGCACGAGGCCAGCAGGGTCCCCGTGGGGTTCCAGGCCAGAAACCAGCAGCGGGAGTCCGGGTGTGCCTGGATGCGGCTCCGCAGCACCAGCGAATCCTTCATGACGGAGGCCTCAGGGTGAGAAGGAGGACACCGAAAGCAATGTGCAGAACGTGGTGGCCACTGTGGGACCCCGAGGCCGACAGGGCCCCAGTTCCTGCCAGAGGTGTCTCCCTGGGAACTGAAGCACCCGCTGCTGAGGTAGCGCGGCCTTCTGGGACTTGTAGTCACTTCCTTTCCCCCTGCACAACAGGAAGCCTCACGGGACTGTCCCGAACTACCAGTCCCTTGATGCCTCGCGCGAGAACAGGCGGCGCGCGCACACAGTGACGCGCCAAGAGGGCAGAGCCGTGAGCCGGAGGAGGAGGAGGAGGGGGTGGGGTGGGGTTGGAGGAAGCCGGAAGTGCATCAGCCTGGGTCCGTCTGGGCGTTGCGGGATTGGGGCCTGGGATCGCTTGGCCCGGGCAGCTGAGAAGCCCGTGACCGGGCGGAGCGGCGCCATCCCGGCCCTGAGATCTACTGATCGGTGAGGAGCAGGGACTAGCGTAGGGAGGGTCACTGTGGTTTAGGTCGCACCTCAAAGTGCGGGTTCCGGATCCCGGCGGCCCCTCAGCAACCCTCTGTCCATTAATGCCGGTCTAAGTCTCCTCCGCCCCCTGCGCCAGTAGCTGACCCCAGTACCTGCGCCTGTTCATCTTGGCATGTCCACGGCCCACTTAGTCCCTTGCCCTCTCGGAGTCCTGGTCCAGCACCCCTCATCCAGAGCCCTCGGTCCCCGCCCCCCGAATTCCCGCAGTCCTTCTGTCTGTTCTCAGCCCTGGGTCCCACCCCGCAGTCTCTGGTGCGGGCCCTGACACCCCCCCGGGCCAGCTGCCCATTGCATTGCTCTCCACCCGGGTACAGACAGGCTCTGCGCGCCCCGCTGAGGTCGGCGGCCATCAGCAGCGACTGCAGAGCTACAGCGGGCGGCCCCGGGCATGTATGCCCCTGGAGGCGCAGGGCTGCCGGGAGGGCGCCGGCGGAGGAGTCCGGGAAGCAGCGCTCTGCCCAAGCAGCCAGAGCGGAGCCTGGCTTCGGCCCTGCCTGGCGCCCTGTCCATCACGGCGCTGTGCACTGCCCTGGCGGAGCCCGCTTGGTTGCACATCCACGGAGGCACCTGTTCCCGCCAGGAGCTGGGGGTCTCGGACGTGCTGGGCTACGTGCACCCGGATCTGCTGAAAGGTGAGGGCAATGAGCTTCTGCTCTCCCGGCTTGAGGGGTGGTCAGAATGGATATGGGACTGGCTGAAGCACAGATAACCCGAGGCAGTCATTTGTTAAAGGCAACAGCCTGGTTCTTGGTATTCACGCCCACCAGGTGGCTCTGTTTGGGGGTCTAACCCCTCATCAATTCTGATTTTATTCAGCCAAGCACCTAGGTAGTCCTCACCCTCATGCTGGTCCAGAATGCTGCTGTTTTAGGTTTTTGCCAGAGGAAGGGCCCTTATAGGTAGAAGAAATAGGGTCTTAGGTATCACAATTAGCCACCCCCTTCTAACAGACCCTTGAGATGCAGAAAAGTTGGTTTGGGGTAGCTTGATTGATGGAGAAAAGAGAACTGTGAATATGACTAATTGTAAGAGATATTTTAGTATTCTGTGGTAATTGGACTCATCGAAGAGGGTGCTTGTGGCGTCCCAGGGCATCAGACGTGAGTTCCATCGTCACACTCAACAGCTGAAATTTGGCTTTCCATGCCCTTACAGGTATGCCTGCCTGGCTGAGATGGTTGCTTTATTCGTCTTTAGTTCTGGTTCATTCCTGTTAGATGTGTGCAAGGTGTCTCATGAGGGCTCAAGCCCTGGAATCTGATGAAAGGGCAGTGTCCCCCTCTAAATTGGAATAAAAACACTACTGTAGGTCTAAGCTGAAAAGCCTTATCCTGTTACCTACTGTTGTCTTTCCTGGTGAGTTCTCTTAACAGTTAGTTCCCTTCTCTTTGCACATTCAAGGCTTTAGAATGATTTTTTTTTTTTTATTTAATAGAGAACATGGTGGAGGCTTCTGGTTTGAGACTTCTTTTTTTCACCCTCTTGCTGAGTTTGTCTCTTTAAGACCAAGGTTATGCACTGGATGAAGGCCTTTTTCTCAGCACAAGGCTGTGGAGTTTGAATCTGGCTGCTTTCCCATTTCTTGCACTCACCTGCATTCAGGCCTTTTTGCATTTGATGCCGTGATGTTTCTGTTTTAGGAGCTGACTGTTTCACACACAGACTGGGAAAGAGTTTATGATGATTGTCCTTTGTAGGTCATCCCTGGCGTGGGAGAGGCATAACGTTCAGATGGCATGGAGAGAGCTAGTCTGATCTTACATCCTGGTTTCCGAGATCCAGGAAGAAAAGCAAAGCGAGCTCCCGAGGCTAGCCCTCTGCTCACTGATACTGCTTCCCATCTGTTGATGCTAGAATAAAATGGTGCTGTCTCCTTAATTATGTTTATCCCATGCTTTACTTCGGCTGTTGTAAAGAAGGCTCTCAAGACACGCTGCCTTGGTGTACGTTCCTGTCGAAGGCATGTTAAAATAAAAATCAGTTCTCGGTTCAAGTTTTTGTTTGTTCACAGATGCATTTGCCCTCTGTAAGAAATTATTCAGACCAATTTTGTCCTTTTCAAATATGTTGTCTTAACCTTTACATTGCATTTGCTGTGTGTTTAGATCTCTTAGCCCATGCATGGTTTGCCTGCGCTGCTCACCTCCTTGGCCATCGTTAGCCAGGATCACTTAGCTCCTGTCTATAAATAGAAGCATTGGCATTGGGGCCTTGTGAGCCACTGCAGAAGGCAAGGAATCTGGTCTCTTGTAGCTTCTCTTCTGCTGCTCTCTACCTGAGTGTTTTGTGTGCCTTGTGGACCTTCAGGCATATGGTGTCCTTTGTGACTGCTGATTTCTGGTCTAGCAGACATCTACCCTGGAGTTCTGGAATAGTCCAGTCCAGGAGGAAGTAGAACTGTGCTGGGCAAATGTGGTGCTTATAGATGCTTGCAGAGGGAAACACCCCTGCTGGGCCTCTGCAGGTAACAGAGTGAGGTGGGTCAGAGGGCTCCAAAGCAAGCCTGTGTACCAGGCATGGAGCTAAGCACACTTCACATTTCCTTAATTTGACCCTTTGTAAATATACAAAGGCCCCAGCTCAGGGAGAGCAGGTAATGAACTAAGAGACACAGCCAATCCAAGTTGCGACTCTGAAGTCCACGCTCTTCTTACCACCACCCCCTTAGTGCACTGAGTTCCTTTTTCTTTCTGTTAGACCTATATGAAACTTACCATTTGCTCTTCTGATTGAGTGGGGGTTTGTTGTTGTTGTATTTTGCCAGTGAAAGAAAGCTTTTATTAGGCGTGAGGAAATGCACACACACAAGGCACACACCGAAAAAAGACCTTTTGCAAAGCAGAAGGGAGATTCGGGAAGCCGAAGCCTCTGTTTTGGTTTTGTTTTTTTTTTTTGTTTTTTGTTTTTTTTGTTTTTTTTTTTTTTTTATCACAAGCCCAGCCAGAGCTGTGCTTTTTAGTGCCTGAACTATCTCTCCAGGTTTCAGCTCAGCTTGGTGAACCTGAGGCAAAGCCACTCACCCTTGCTGTGTGACCAGATGCGTGAAGGCTTTAGCAAATGCCAGCTCAACAGATTCTGTTCTGAATCCTCTCACATAGCTTCTCTGGGCTTAGGTCCAGAGAAGGCTTAGAAATGCCTAGACTTTTAGGCCTGAATGGCCTTTGCCTCTCTAGTGTGGCCAGCAAGGGCAGCTCCGCCACCAGCTTCAGGAAGCAGTTTTGGAGAATGAGTAAGTTGGGATTTGCTGTCAGGTGACTCAAGTTTGACAACAGCTACTGAAGGACAAAGGATGGAGGGCCTGTGCACCTGTTGGGTGGTGACAGATTCTGATGTCATCACCAGGCCCTTGGGGGGCTGCTTTTGGGTGGCTTGCCTGGCACCATTGACATTTGTAAGATGACCCATCTGGACACTAGTGTGCCCTGTTGGTGGTCTGTGCCAGATCTGGCTGACAGCAAAGAGTTGGAGTGAGGGATGCCGAGTGAGGAGAAGGTGCTCAGAGAGACGGGGCAGTGAGGAGTCCTCCAGCCCACAGGATCCGTAGTGAAGAAGGGGGAAAGGAAGAATAGCAGGAAGCTGGTCTAAAACCATTTTAGCTTTTCTGCCGTCAGTCCACACAGGTCAAGAGGGGGTCAACCACAGACACAGACAGGTAGAAGGGAAGAGCCAGAGCATTCAAAACAAATCCAGTCCTGTGACTCACCAGTGACCTTGGTCGAAGTCAGTTCCTTGGGGTCTGATTACACAGCAGCTGCCTGCTTCCCTGATGACTGGAAGGGACAGTCAAGCAGTGTTTACCAAAATAAACAGGTCAGAATACAACTGCTGTCTATCTGGAATGGAGTGTAGAAAACCACTGGCTCAAATTTTAAGTCAAGACCCTGTCCCACGGGTTGGAGAGATAGCTCAGTGGTTAAGAGCACTGACTGCTCCTCCCGAGGACCCGGGTTCAATTCCCAGCACCCACATGGCAGCTCACAACTGTCTGAAAATCCAGTTCCAGGGGATCTGACACCTTCACACCAATGCACATAAAATAAAGTTAAATAAATTAAAAAAAAAAAGACCCTGTCCCACATGGCATTTCTCTCCCACAGTAAGTCACTCATACCTACCTAATCTTTGGGGCTTTAGTGTCTCTGGAAGGCCCCTTGGGGAAAGGAGGAGTGTTATTTGCGCTCCCTAAATACCACACTGGTATTTAGGAAAGGAAGTCAGGAGAAGGCTTGATCAGGGATGCTCTTGATCAGAGCTGTCTTTCTGTCTTACCTCATGCTAAGACACTGCACCCCTTTTCTCTCTGGCAGTGTTAGCACCACCCAAAGGGAAGTTCATGTTTGGCTTTCCCCTTAAGCTAGCAGTTCCCCATATGTGGGTTGCGACCCTTTTGTGGGTCCACCGACCCTTTCACAGGGGTCGCCTAAGACCATTGGAAAACCAGATATTTACATTTCATTTCTTAACTGTAGCAAAATTACAGTTATGAAGCAGCAATGAAAATAATTTTATGGTTGGGGTCATCACAACATGAGGGACTATTAAAGGGCAGCAGCAGCATTAGGAAGGGGGAGAACCATGGCCTTAAGCACTGTAGCTTTGGAGTAGAGGAAGGCAGTTGGAACAAAACATGCTTGAATTTGGTGTCAGAAGCCCTTCCTGTCCTCCATGCAGAGCCACTCTACTCAGTCTGCCTGAACAGGGGACTGCGTTCCCTCCTAGCACCTGTCTGTGGGGGAGGCAGGGCCTTTGAGACAGGCCATCTACTGACTTGCTGAAGATTGACTGTGGCCTGTGGTAGACCTAGTGTTTGACTAGATGTAGAGTTTTTCTGTGTTTTAACTCCTGATGCCCTCGGTGCTGTAGGGGTTTTAAACACCATATGAAGGCAGTTTTGCCCGACGTCCTGTGTGAGCACTGCTCATCACTAGTGATCCACACCTTTCTGCCTTTTTGTTGTTGTTACTGCTGATGGAATTTGAGTCCTCAAGCTGCTGTTTTCATGAGCTCAGCAGCTGCTGTCTTGGATAGCGTTCATGCTAGTTCATCTGACCCTTCTTCTCAGTACATCTCCTTAGAGTTTGATTGATTATCTCCATCAAGGAAATAATAAAAGCCGCCAGTGGGTGCTTAGCGATTTCCAAGCAGCACGGTGCAGTGTCCAGGGGTCATTGTGTGATCCAGAGGAAGTCATTTAACCTTTCGGAGCCTCTGACTTCTCATTTGAGCTGTGTGATGCAGTGTCTGGGGGTCACTGTGTGACCTGGAGGAGGTCACTTAATCTTCTGGAGCTTCTGACTCCTCATCTGAGCTGTGTGATGACTTCCAGGGTGGCAGTCAAACTTGGCAAAGATAATGCTTGACGCATTTGTGTGCAAGCATAGGCTCCTGTACCTTCAGCCATGCTTGCCTCTAGAGAAAGATGGGGAAGGTGGCCTCTTTCTTGAAGCTTTTTATCATGTGCATATCTTGTTTATTAAAATAAAAGTATTTTAAAATGTAAAGCACATAGGCATGGATATATCAGGCGCATGTTTAATATGTTCACCCATCATCAGAAGAAACAAAAACCCATGTCTTTGAAGCTTCTCGTGTCTCCTTCTTCACACAGAGTGCCTGGCTGCACAGAGTAATGCAGGTGAGCTGCTGCAATGTGGCCTGTGATGTCACCCCTTACACCCTGTCTCAGGCAAGCACTCTTGGTAGCATTGGAACACTGAATCCTGCCCCAGCATTCCCACATGCCATGCAGACCCCAAAAATAATTGATTCAGTTTTTGGTAATGTTCACATCAGAGCCAGGTGTCAGCCCTTGCTCCCTCAAGCCTTTCTTCCTAGGCCCCTTTAGAATCTTTATGGTGTTTGGAGTAGGCAGTGCCGGAAGCAATGAGGGCAGATGCTAGCTTCTGGCAGAACTCATGGACAGGCAAAGTCCATGGCAGTAGGAAATCACCCAAGCTGGATGCTTGAGCCATCTGCAGTTAAGATCATAACAGATAGCTCTGAAGGCAGCCAGTTGGAGGCACCTGAGTCTTGTCTGGGCACAGCCAGCTTCTACCTGGAGAATTTTGAGTCCTAGGCTGAGTACATATGTCAGTCACAAATGCTTAGCATCTCCCACTGCTCAAGATTCCATCATGGCCAGCATCTCCTGGATTGAATTTTTTTGTTGTTGGCAGTGGGTCCACCACTTAGCTTCTTGGTTTTCCTCCATCTGTCTACCTTCCTCTGGTATCTAGTACTGGTGTTTTTGGGGGACTGGAGACTTGGACTACTTGTATGGGGATTTTCTGTGCTCCCAGACCTTCTAGGAGCCTGGTACATGGTTGCAGCACCACTTCAGTGATCGGGATGTGTGCTAGAAAGTGAAGATTATCACCTTCAGATTCTGAATTTGACATCAAAATTCAAGAAAGGAGCCCTAGCCTGTGAGTTTGACCAGCTCTATCCAGTTTTTCCTAAATCACTCAGTGACCTATGGCCTAAATGAAAGCACTTGACAATGGCTGAGGAAGAGGAGGAAGAGAAAGTGAAGACTTGTTTCCTTCTTTAAACTTTTTGTTTTTGTTTTCAAGACAGGGTTTCTTTCATGTAGCCCTGGCTGTCCTGGAACTAGTTCAGGAGACAAGGCTAGCCTCAAACTCACAGAGAGCCTCCTACCTCTGCCCCCCAAGTGCTGAGATTAAAGTCTTTCTCTCTTTCTTTCTTCTTTCTTTTTGGTTTTTCAAGACAGGGTTTCTCTGTAGCTTTGAGCCTGTCCTGGCACTAGCTCTTGTAGACCAGGCTAGCCCTGAACTCACAGAAATCCACCTGCGTCAGTGCTGGAATTAAAGGTGTATGCCACCACCCAGCTTCATTGATTTTTTTTTTTTTTTAAAGCCGGGTCTCACTATGTACTCCTGACTGACCTGAGACTCACTATGTAGACTAGTCTCTAACTCAGAGAGCTCTGCCTCTGAGCAAGTACTGGAATTAAAGGTGGGCACCAACACGACCTGCCTTTGGCTCCTTTTTTTTGTTTTGTTTTTTTTTTTTGTTTTTCGAGACAGGGTTTCTCTGTGGTTTTTGGAGCCTGTCCTGGAACTAGCTCTTGTAGACCAGGCTGGTCTCGAACTCACAGAGATTCTCCTGCCTCTGCCTCCCGAGTGCTGGGATTAAAGGCGTGCGCCACCACCGCCCGGCTTGGCTCCTTCTTTGATCAGTTTTTATTCCATTCTGTGCTTCAAGAAGCCGTCAAAGTTTCCATAACTTTCAAAGAGATCGACAGTATTGTTAATTGAAAATTTTTAAAGAAGCTATTTAATTCCTTGTTTGGTACATGCTTGTCATCCTGGGGACTCCTTGAATGTCGCCTCTCCTGTTTTAGCGCTTCCTTTTGCTTGGTTTACTCCCCTATTTTGGTGGCGTTTACATGCTGTCGTTTCTGAGCTTTCCAGGGCTCTCATGGTGCGACTTCTTAGCTTTCCCTGCTGCCTTGCATTTCAGCTGTCTAGTCCTAATCCAAGTCTTCTCTCCTCCTTTTGAGGTGTGATTGAGAGGGTGGTCTCAAGAAGCCCAGGCTGGCCTCAGGTTTGCTAACTAGCAGAAACTGGGCTAGGACTCTTGACCCTCATGGTAACACCTCCCAAGTGCTGGGATTACAAGGGTGAAGCACTGTTCAGCTCAGTGGCATATTTGCGTCATTGTTAGTCTTCATTACCGTCCATTTCCAGAACTTTTTCATGACCCCAAACTGAAAACTCAGAATCAACCCACACCTTGCCCTCCCTTTCTCCAGCTCCTGGCAGCCACCATATCCTCTACGTTTGTGATTCTGACTTCTTGGTGTCTCATGAGCAGAATCACAGTGTTTGTCCTCTGTATTTGACTTAACTTACTTCACTTAGTTCAGTGTCTCTAAGTTCCATGTCTGCTTTAGAATGAAAATGGAAGGAATGAGTGAGTAAGTGGAGAATGGGAATTAATTAACCTCTGTTCAGCTCAAGAGTCACTAGCCTTTCCCTGTTGGTGCAAAGGATCCTTTAGCAAAATAGCTTAACATGCCAGCTTGATTGCCAGGATCTTAAAAAATGGTCTGAAGCTAGGTCTGGTGTAATTGTAATTCCCAATACTCAGGAGGCTGAGGCAGAAGGATCATGAGTTTGAAGCTAGCATGGGCTACACATTGAGACTGTCTTAAAAGCAAAGTGAAAGGGAGAGAGGGAGGAAAAGAAGGAGGGAGGAAAGGGTGGACACTGGGCATGGCACTCAGTTTGTAGAGTACCTAGCATACAGGATGCCCTGGTTTGTGCCATAAAATTATGTGTGGTGGTTCATGCCTGTAATTCTAGTCCTCCAGAGGTGGAGGCAGGAAGGTCACAAGTTCATGGTCATTCTCCACCCCTGCTCAGCAAGGTTGAGGTCAGCCTGAGACGCATGAGATCCTGCCTCCAAAAGAAATAGAGAAGAGCCGGGCGGTGGTGGCGCACGCCCTTAATCCCAGTACTCGGGAGTCAGAGGCAGGCGGATCTCTGTGAGTTCGAGACCAGCCTGGTCTATAAACAGAGCTAGTTCCCGGACAGGCTCCAAAAACTACAGAGAAACCCTGTCTCCAAAAAAAAAAAAAAAAGAAATAGAGAAGAAATATACAGTCACCCTAGACTAGTTTTGTTGGAAAAAAGACTTGAGGTGTATAGGTGACTTCTGTTTGCAGCATGGAAGTCCCCTGCCTCTACTGAGCAGCTGGTGGCAGGAGCAAATACAGAGCCCCCAGGGCTTCTGGCTCCCAGGGACTGGGGGGGAATTGAAACCAAGATCCTTTTAGGTACACTGCCTGCTTCGGGGTGTTTCTTGGGCATAAAGCTTCCATTCTCTCTCTACAGATTTCTGCATGAACCCCCAGACAGTGCTGCTCCTGAGGGTCATTGCTGCTTTCTGCTTCCTGGGCATCCTGTGTAGTCTCTCTGCATTCCTTCTAGACGTCTTTGGGCCCAAGCATCCAGCTCTGAAGATTACTCGTCGCTATGCCTTCGCTCACATCCTCACTGGTAAGGATCTACTCGTGTGGGAGAGGATCCCCGGGGCATAGTGGTCCATGGGATTGCTTCTCTGTGATTAACTCTAGCCTTTCAGGGCATGGGGTGCCTTAGTGTTGGTTTCTGTCATTTGTGAATAATTTGCCTAGGACTAGAGGGAATGAATTCCACAGGAATCTCATGGCTCTCTAAAAATGACAATTGAAGTTCATAGAAATTCAGGGCTTGGTGTAAGCATGGAAGGAGTTGGCCTGTCTTGCCTGACTTCTGTGTATGGTCAGTTTCTCCCACCAAGTCTACCTCCCTGCCAGGTTTGCCTTCTCCGCTTATATGTATCTACTTTCCTCACCCAGGCCTGGGCTGGGGTGTCAGTTTGGCTTTTGATAGTGATTGACTTCAGTTCAACTCAGTGTCTAAAACTGCATGATCTTACCTGTCCTTCTCAGCACCCAGAAGTATCCAGGAGCCTTATTATCTAATTGTAAATCCCTTCTTTTCTTTTTCCCTTTTTTTTGGATGGTATGGATGGTACTGGGGATTGAATCCAGGGCCTTGTGTATGTTGGGCAAGTTCCCTGACATTGAACAATAATCCTTCAAGTAGACCCTTCTAGTCAGGATGGTTGGATAACTCCTCAGTTCCAAGCCAAGAATCTCATAGTCAAGGAAGTTCTTAGGACCTTGGGCCAGGCAAGTCCTCTGAGAACCGGGTGAGAGAGGCTGTGATTGATTCCTTACACATCCTGACTGCTGATCCCGTTCTGTGCTGTCCCTCTGTCTCCCAGTCCTACAGTGTGCTACTGTCATTGGCTTTTCCTACTGGGCTTCTGAGCTCATCCTGGCCCAGCAGCAGCAGCATAAGAAGTACCACGGCTCCCAAGTCTATGTCACCTTTGCTGTTAGCTTCTACCTGGTGGCAGGAGCTGGTGGAGCCTCAATCCTGGCTACTGCAGCCAACCTCCTGCGCCACTATCCAACAGAGGAAGAAGAGCAAGCACTGGAGCTCCTATCTGAGATGGAAGAGAATGACCCCTACCCAGCAGAGTATGAAGTCATCAACCAGTTCCAGCCACCTCCAGCCTACACACCCTAATGACAGCCTGGGCTCTCTTCCTCAGCAGCCCTTCCCCCAGTGCCACAGCTCCTCTTACACCCAGAAGAGCCACTTCCCCCAGCAGGTCTCACTGGTAGGACCCTGACCATCTTCACCAAATCTTTCCCAGCCTTTAGGGTTGTCCATTTGTCCCTGCTCTGCAGAGCTGGGACTCTAATTTTATACAATGTACTCTTTCCCCTCCCAGAACCCTCTGCTCCTTTCCTATTCACTAGCTCCTTCTACCCAGGGATGGTCAGGCAAGTTTCCTCCCTCCGTGGGCCGTGGTTTTGGAACTGGGACTTTCCTTGGGTTGCTGCTGGTAGTGGACAGTCTCTGAGAGAGGTGCCAACAGGGCGCAAAGGGAAGGGGACTGTGCCATGTAGGTTCACTTTGCCAGGCCCAACATTTGTGCCACTTCTGTGTGTGGGCTGACTCATTCCTTCTAGAGTGCCCTAAACCCAGCTGTCCACTTTGTGGATCCTCTGCACTTTAGCCTCTGGGCCACTCCTCATGTGTGCTCTGGTTTTCTCGAGAGAAGGGATTGCTGTTGCTCTCCTGCTCTGCCCTGGCTTCTTGTGGTTGGAGCCAGGCAAGGAAGCAGAACCAGGCAAGAGACTGATCCTGTTGAGGACCCTAGTGAAGGGGACTGAGTGCCCTAGCCCCTTCGTCTTTTAATGTGAGTGGTTTTAAAAGGAAAAAAACAAAACAAAACCAAGCAATAGCAGCCATGCTCTCTAAAACATGGATATGGTTGTTGTTGTTCAGAAATGGAGCCCATCCCTTAGACTCTGCAATATTTTGGACCATAGCTCTCTCTAAGCCTATAGTCACTTCTCCCAGTCTCTCCAATAGAATGCAGTCTTTGTGTCCTGACTTCTTCCAGGCAGCTGTGGCTCCCTGGGGCCTTTCTGTGGAATTAGGGCCACATGGCCCCCGCGGGGCTGAGAACTATGGCCTGGCTGGCTGGCCAGTGTGGTGCTCCTCAGAACTGTGGCACTGAGATGTAACCTGGCCTCAGTTCAGGCACAGGGGCCAAGCAGGGCAGGACCCTCCACTCTCCACAGTAGTACTCCACACAGAGGTGCATCAGGTTGGTGTCAGGACCCTGTCAGATGTGCAGGCCCGACTGTAGCCTTCAATGTGTCCCCTAGTCTGTGACTTGGGGCTACAGCTTGCTGCATGCCCCTCTCCCCTTCTGGAATGTATGCTGGTCTTGCGGTGTGCTACTGGGCTGTTACTCTAGCTATTCTATTTGCCTTGGGTCCAATTTTATTTTTTATTTGTCTATTTTGTTGTTTTGCCTGGAAACCTGGGGCATAAGGTAGGTGGGACTTGAGAGGCCTGCAGCTTGGATCCAGATAGGCAAGCTGTTCTTGTTCATTTATGAGCTCCTTTGGAATGAGAGTCTAGTGCTAGCTGAAAGGGAGATGGATTACAATCTCCTCTCACCCGTAAGACAACAGACATTTTGAGCAAGAATGGAGACTGAATACAGTCACTGAACTGTGACTACAAGACTGTCACCTCCCCGTTCTTTGGCCAGAAGGAGTGGGGAATATGTGGACAAATGGCTGTGCAGATGAAGACCAAGTGTGCCCGTTAGAAAGCGTCTGCTTGGAGTTCCCTGCTGCGATGCCAAAGTGTGCCCCAGTGTGACTCTCCCATTCTTCCAGACCGTCTCTGAAGCAAGAAAGCCGCCAGGTGAGGCCTGAGCACAAAAATCAAGGAGCTAAATTAAGACTACCTTTCTGTGAAGTCCTGAGCTCATCATTGGCAGGTTTCTGAAGTGTGTGGCCAGCTCTCTCCACTGTGGTATCTGAGGGAGCAGGCCAGAAGACCAGGCACCAAACATGCATGCCAAAGTGAATGAGGACTCGCCCTGTGGACTGTTCCTTGTGATTTGGAATCCACTTTTTACTAGTTTCCTGTTCCTCTGGCCTTTCTTTCTCTTTCCCCTTCCATTCTGACACTATAGTTTATCATATAAATTTCTCTGGTTGTGTTTTTCTTTTCTAGGAAAAAAAATTAAAAGGCAAAACAAAACCTTGAAACTACAAATGAGAACACAAATGCCAGTGGCTGCCTGTCATTTTGTCATAATTTTCCCGATGTTTGTTCTCTTCCTCCCAGAGAAGTAGGAAACATTCAGCGATGAAGCTTGTAACGGAGCAAAGTTAGTAGGAGCTTGGCATTTTGATCATTCAGAGACTCCCAGTCTTGATACCTTTCACAGAGGAAGTTCCCAAAGCCCACAGCTAGAAACAGCAGGTGACTGCTACGAACCTTGATGAGCTGCAGAAGGGCTGTTTTCAGAGCTCTCGTGGTGCTTCCTGGGAAAAGTCGGAGAATACAAACGATTCCGGGAGCAAGACCTGCAGAGTTGCTCTTCCAGGCAGCTGATGGGTGAAACCTTGATGGCTGCCCATGCTCTCAGTTCATTCATTAACCCATCTTGGGGCCCCAAGTGTATATTTGATGAAAGCATTTAGGGCTCTTTGGGAAGTAGTCCATTCCTAGCAGGATACATATCTTTCCTGGAAACTGATATCTCATTTTGTGTCCAATAAGACATTTCCATGAGGGTCCATTAGATTATGCACAAAACACTGAGCCCCATGAAAGAGGGTGTCTGACAGGATCTTGTCTCCAGGATTGTCTTTCCTTAGCTCAGGAGACAGATTCCCCCACCAGGAAATAGTGAAATGAATAGTCTCCTGGACACCTTGGGAAAGTCCTATGCTGGAGAAGGGAGGCTGGTTCTAACCAGAATAATTATCAACAGCTTTCTGAAAGGAGCAGGTAGAGCTGGGTTGGTATGGGAGAGCATTTGAAGGAGCAGCCATTCCCTCTGAGGGACTGGCATGCTGGCCAGGGTGTGGTACGGAGTGAGATGGTGAAGGCCCATCTGATGTTCCTCAAGCAGCAGGAAGCCACAGGAGGGCTCCGAATATGCACTGCTGGTGGTGTGGAGGGCTGTGATGTTAAGTAAAGCACCAGAGAGTGTGGGGATTGGGGGGGGGGAGGGCAGGTGGACATGTGTGAAGAACCCTCAGGCCTGGTAGAATTGGGAGAGAGCCCAGGAACTCCAACCCTGCCACAGTGCACTAGAAGATGGGATCAGCCTTGTAACTCAAGAGGGCTTCAGAGGAGAGCCTGTGTTGTGTGCAGGATGGCAGGGAGAAGTCTTGGGAATCACAAAGTGGCTGTTGTACCTAAAGGAAAGGCAGTTCTCTCCAGATAACCTCAGAATCCTCAGCTGGTGTCTTACTCAGAGGTGCCCATGCCCTGGGCCATGACAGTATGGAATACAAGTTTCTATGGGGAGACAGAAAAGAACTAATAAACTTTATAGCCGTTGTTTTCAAATGGTCTGCAGTCTTCCTGTGCCTTTCTGTGGGAGTGCCATTGTGACAGGGGTCAGGCAGAGATGACTCCATTTCAGATGGGTCTGCCTGAAGTGAGGCAGGAACTTTTTAAAAAAAAAAATATTGGGCTGGAGAGATGGCTCAGAGGTTGAGAGCATTGCCTGCTCTTCCAAAGGTCCTGAGTTCAATTCCCAGCAACCACATGGTGGCTCACAACCATCTGTAATGAGGTCTGATGCCCTCTTCATATTAATATTTATTTATTATTTATGTATACAATATTCTGTCTGTGTGTATGCCTGAAGGCCAGAAGAGGGCATCAGACCTCATTACAGATGGTTGCCAGGAACTGAACTCAGGACCTTTGGAAGGGCAGGGAATGCTTTTAACTACTGAACCATCTCTCCAGCCCTGAGGCAGGAACTCTTTTTTTTCCTTTAGTGATTTATTTATTTTTATTTTCTGTGCGTTGGTGTTTTTGCCTGCATGTATATCTGTGTGAGAGTGTCAGATCCTCTGGAACTGGAGTTATAGACAGTTGGGAGCTGCCATGTGGGATCTGGGAATTGAACCTGGATCCTCCGGAGAGCAGCCAGTGCTCCTAACCATCTCTCCAGCCTCGAGGTACGAACTCTTGGGGGCAGTGGTTTGACAATTAAGGTGTCAGTTCCTCACCTGTGAGCTGTAGGGAACATGTTTGACTTAAGTATTGGGGGAAGACAGCTCTTTCCTCAGGAGAGATATGAACTGGCCTGTCCATTCTGCCACGGAGGAAATCCCAGGTCTGGAGAGGAGCCTTTTCCAAAGACACTGCAGAGGAGGTAAAGGCCTCCTCTGCCAACCATGCGTCTGAAGAGTTAGAGAATAAAAGAGCTTTCAAAGGGCTGGAGAGATGGCTCAGTGGTTAAGAGCACTGACTGCTCTTCCAGAGGTCCTGAGTTCAATTCCCAGCAACCACATGGTGGCTCACAACCATCTGTAATGAGGTCTGGTGCCCTCTCCTGGCCTGCAGGGATACACACCGATGGTTCTAGTCCACTGTTGACATGGGTCTTTTAGAGTGCACGGCCTGTTTGAAAGACCTGTCCTGACTGTCACTAGAGGATGACAACTGGCTTCCTAAGAGAACACTGTGGTGAAGTGGCCCATGTATGCCATATGGTCACCTGTTCTACCACCTTCTCGGAGGTGGCATCTCTAACTTGACTATTTGTGTTGGGGTTTTCTTTTGTACAATCTTCATGGTGGTGGGTGAATGAGAAAGATGCCCCTTATTCTTCCTACAGTCTGTCCCCTTACAGCCTAACAGGATAGCAAAGAAATTTGAGTATGCATACATACTTAGTATACATACATATTTCTCTTTTGTTGATAGGCCCAAATTCTAAATTCATTAGACCAAAAGGTTAGACTTTTTTTTTTCTTTTGATGTTTTGAGACAGGGTTTCTCTGTGTAGCCCTAGCTGTTCTGGAACTAGCTCTATAGAACAGGTTGGCCTCAGACTCAGAGATCTGCCTGACTCTAG
>NW_004949096.1:35641087-35654936 GCF_000317375.1 Microtus ochrogaster
TTATTTTTTGTTAACATTAATTCAGCAAAAACCTGAACTCACAGTGTTCTGTGGAGGATACAAAGATACCCCAAAACTGTGGTTATAGTTGGTAGAGAGTTTGTCTTTGCATGGACAAAGCCCTGAGTTTGATCCCCAGTAGCACAAACAAAGTTATTAACCCATATAGTTCTTGTCCTGAAGGCTTTCTAGAACAGCTGCCAGGAAAGAAAACCTGATGACAAAACCTGACAGTCACAGAGAACTCTACCCAGTGCAGTGCCTCAGTCCTGTGACCCCAAAACTTAGGAAGGAGGCTGAAGCAGGAGAATTGCCACAAGTTTGAGAGCAGCCTGGGCTACATGGGGACTTGCAGTCTAACCCAGACTATAGGGTGAAGCTATCTCAAAAGATGAAAGGTAAAAAAGTAAGGCTTCCTGAAGAAGGAGCTTGAGGTTCTGAAGTGTGATTAAGTTTGATGAGAGACACGCTGAATGGCAGTTGTGAGCCACACAATGGGTCCTGGAAACTGAACGCTGGTCCTCTGAAAGAACAAATGCTGCTAACACTGAGCCATCCCTCTAGCTTCTCGGGTTTTTTTTTTTTTTCTATTTAAGAGGGAGAAAAGGTGATTAAAGCTAATGATTATTCCTTATTTCCTATTTACAATGTACTTTAAAATATATGGGTGTATGTGTCTGTGTGCAAGTATATGCCACGTGAGTGCAGGTGCCCTTAGAGACCAGAAGTCAGAGCCCCTGAAGCTGGAATTACAGGAGCTCGTGAGTGGCCCGATATGGGTGCTGGGAGCCGAACCTGGATCTGCTGCAAGAATATCAAGTGCTCTTAACCTCTGAGGCATCTCTGCTGCCCCCACAGTGTACTGTAACTTACACAATCTCATTTGAACAGGACAAACCCAAAACACAGGGCTGCATCATTAGCTGTGCTTCAGGCCTTAACTGCAGTGGTTTAGAGAAGGGGTGTAAAATAAAGAATGGAAGAAGATCCACCACAGAATCACTGTCCTTTCTACATGCAGACAGTAAACCAAGATCGACACTGCCAAGTCTGGCAAACACTGAGTTTTAAGTTTGGAGTTTATGGCTCATTCCATGTGTCCCTCTGCTCCTGCTAGCTGGCCCAGACCTCAGAGAATGGAATGGATTATCAGTCCTTTAGTTCATAATCTAATTGTAGCAATTGTTCCAGATGTGGTTTGGTTGCTGGAGCAAATTGGTGCGTCCCCAGTGTGTAGTGATCTGATGGTGATCAGCATGTAGTGATCTGATGAATGTCTTTGCCCTCAACGACTTTCAGTTAAGACCATCAAGAACAGGCTGGGTGGTGGTGGCATATGCCTTTAATTGGTCTCTGTGAGTTTGAGGCCAGTCTGGTCTACAAGAGCTAGTTCCAGGACAGGCTCCAAAGCTACAAAGAGAAACCCTGTCTCGGGAAAACAAAACTAACTGCTCTTGGAACTGGCAATATTAGAATGTGGCTCATTCTCACAGTTATGAGTCTCTCAATCCCTGTACCTTGTTACAGCCTTGTTCCAGAGACCTTGTTCTTCTCTGTGCCACACTGGTCTATATGACACTGGTAACAGGCTGATTGGAATTAGCAACTATTCCAACTACCTTGACAAGAAATGTGTGCTGAAGAGGAATTCCTCAAGAAGTCCACAAGATTTCTAGAGTCCTATTGGTCTAGGGCAGTGGTTTTCAGCCTTCCTAATGCAGTTACTCATGTTATGGTGACCCCCAACCATAAAACTGTTTTTGTTGCTACTTCATAACTGTAATTTTGCTACTGTTATGAGTCACAATGTAAATATCGGTTTTCTGATGGCTTTAGGCTCCCTGTGTAAAAGGGTCGTTCTACCCCAAAGTGCTCACAACCCACAAATTGAAAATGACCGGTCGAGGGTGGAGTGAGCTTTCCCTTTCTTTCTTTTAGTCTTAATTACTTGTATGTGGTGTGTGCGCCATGGCCCATGTAGTTAGAAGATAACTTTCAGGAGTCAATTTTCTCCTTCCTCCTTGAGGGTCCTGGGCCTTGAACTCATGTCATCAGGCTTGGTAGGAGGCATCCTTATCACCAAGCCACTTTCGTTTTTCAAGGCAGGGTTTCTCTTTGTAGCCCTAGCTGTCTTGGAACTCGATTTGTAAACCAGGCTGGCTTCCAACTCAGGTAAATCCTCCTGCCTCTGTCTCCTGAGTACTGGGACTAAAGTTGTATGCCACCACACCCAGCCCCACCAAGTCATCATGACAGCCTGAGCTAGCCCTTTCAAGGTAAAAGACAGGTTAATGTGTCCCATCCCCACCATTAAGAAAGAGGTATGAAGCCAGGTGGTGGTGCACACCTTTAATCCCAAAACTGGGGAGGTAGAGGCAAGTGGATCTTTGTGAATGCCAGGACAGCCAAGACTGTTACACAGAGAAGTCTTGATAAGCAAAACAAAACGAGGTACAATGTGTAGTTAGACTTCTTCTATCCTGCCAGCCAGCTCCCAAATAAGCACATGGAGATTCTTATTAATTAGGAAAGCTTGGCCATAGCTTAATCTTGTTACTAATTAGCTTTAACAACTTAAATTAATCTATATATTTTCTTTTTTAAAAAAATATTTATTTATTATGTATTCAATATTCTGTCTGTGTTTATGCTTGAAGGCCAGAAGAGGGCACCAGACCTCATTACAGATGGTTGTAAGCCACCATGTGGTTGCTGGGAATTGAACTCAGGACCTTTGGAAGAGCAGGCAATGCTCTTAACCTCTGAGCCATCTCTCCAGCCCCTAATCTATATATTTTAATCTATGTTCTTTTATGTTTCTCGGTTACCTTTACTCTTCATGCTGCTTCCTCTCCATATGGCTGGCAACTCTCTGAATCTCCACCCTTCTTCTTTGCAGCGTCCTCTCTGCTCCCAAAATCCTATCTAGCTGTTGGCTGTTCAGCTTTTTATTAAACCAATGAGAGTGACAAATCTTCACAGTGTACAAAAAGATTATTCCACAACAGTACCTAGTGACTTTGGATTTGGAGGCAGCACACAGCTCATTGGATTCTTCTCTGATTCATCTTCTGAATACTCCAAGTTGTCAGTTGTGAGTGGGTACCTGAACAGAAAATAGCATTCTCAAGTTCTGCGTGCCCAGCAAGCCACTTGGTCCATTGCTATTTTATGTGTATGGGTGTATTGCCTGCGGGTATGCATGTGCACCATGTGCATGCCCACTCCCCAAGGAAGCCAGAGGAAAGTGTCAGATCCCCGGAACTGGAATGACAGTTGTGAGCTACCATGTGGGGGCTTGAAACCAAACCTGAAAAGAGCAACCGGTGCTTTCATCCACTGAGCTTCTCTCCAACCCCTCAGTTTTTCTTTAGTTTTTTATTTTTGTTGTTTAAATTCGGGTGCCTGTATGAGATTATGCTACATGTGTGTGTGCATGCCACAGAAGCCATAAGATGGCATCAGATCTCCTGGAGCTGGAGTCACAAGTGGTTGTGAGCCACTCAATACGGTGAGAACTGGACTCTGTAAGAAAGAGCAGCAAGCACTCCTAACTGCTCAGCTATCTTTCCAGCTCCCTCAATTTTTAGTTCTAGAACTACTGGGATAAAATATCCAACATCAGTGAAGTCTTCAGTGCTAGAATAAAATCTATTTGGAAATTTTAAAGAGCTTGTTTTTCATCTGTTATTGTTTTGGGCATGTGTTCTTGATGACTGTAATCTTGAATAGTGGAAACATTTTAAGTAAGTTTTTTTTTTTTTTTTTTTTTTTTTTTTTCGAGACAGGGTTTCTCTGTGGTTTTGGAGCCTGTCCTGGAACTAGCTCTTGTAGACCACGTTGGTCTCGAACTCACAGAGATCCACCTGCCTCTGCCTCCCGAGTGCTGGGATTAAAGGCGTGCGCCACCACCGCCCGGCTTAAGTAAATTTTAGCTGCTAAGATTTACCCTCTTATATGAACGATGCATGCTCTGGAGGTAATCCACTCGGGATTTGCTAGTTGCAGTTGCTGTATTCTCTTGACCTCAACTGAAAAACCCTTACTCCTCATAAGACCCCAATATTCCTGGAAAACGTCAAAGCCAGTTAGGTGCGAGACTTTTCAGAGAAGACAATTACTCCATTTGTTTTATGAGGCAGATAGCAACCCCAAACCATAGATACATTGGGGCTTTAGCAGACCTCAGTGGCTTCTGTCAATCAACGGAAGCAGACAGCAACAAACTCCAACCTTCTCATTGCTCAAGAGGCCACTACTATTTTCTATTACAAATTTCTCCTTAATTTGCTCTCTAGAAGAAATAAACACAAAACCAATTTTTAAACTAAATTCAGCCCAGATAGTGCAGGAGAGACCTAATTTTCAGTCACCAGAAAATATCCTTCCCCCTCAACCTTTGGAGAAAGATTTATTTTGGTACAAATATCTAAGACGGCACACACTACTGAGGGTATAAGTAAAACCCTAAATTCTGTGCAAGGAAGGTTCTTGTCTGTCCACAGGCAGGGAGAAGCTGCTGCCTCCTACTGGCAGCAGAGCGGACTACTACATTCTCTGCTTCTAGGCCGTGCTCCCCAACAGCTTTCTTTTGGGTCTCTATCAACAAGGTCTCATGCCACAGCCCAGGATAGCCTAGGGTTCTAAGCAGTCCTTCGAGTGCTGGGGTTGATTATATGTAGGAGCCATCACACCAGACTTCTCTGCCATTTTAAAACTTGTTCTTTGTGAAAAAGCATGAGTTAGCACTGCAGGACTGTGCCCACCCACAGACAGAATAGCAAGTCTCTACATTATAAATATGCAAGTGCCTCCACACTCCAAATTTACTTGTTTGAAGAAATTGTGTTGGGAGCTGTCTGCAGGTTCTCCTTGTTAGAAATGTTTAGGGTCAGTCAGGTAGTAGTGGTGCACGCCAGGAGACAGAGGTCAACCTGATCTATAGAGCTTGTTCCAGAACAGCAAGGGCTACACAAACACTGTCTCAAAAAAAAAAAATCACAAAATGTCTAGGGTCGCAAAGAAAAAGACCACCACTGCAATTGAAGTGTCTGGACAAGGCAAACTACTCTTGACCAAGAGGGCTTAATCTGAAGAAAATGCACAGATACAAAGTACACTTGGTTTTTTTCTAACCCAGGTGGTGGTTGTGTCTTTTCCCCTTTGGCAGAGGGCCAACCTCACTCTTGTGCAATTGGCTAGTCCAAAGAATTAGCACACAGAACTGCAGGAAGGGGAAAGGAGTCCCTGCTCCAGGTCATCAAACCCCTGGAATAGAGCAGTGGGCCCCTGTTAAAGGTTTTACTGGATGGAGAGGATTAAAACGTTTATATAAAAGTCTTCCTTTTTTTTTTTCGAGACAGGGTTTCTTTGTGTATCTTTGGTTGTCTCGGAACTCACTCTGTAGACCAGGTTGGCCTTGAACTCAGAGATCTGCCTGCCTCTGCCTCCTGAGTGCTGGGATTCCACCACTGCCCAGCTAATAAGATTCCTAAGTTTGTTTTTGTTTAAAAAACGATGACACAGAAGCAACTTCGTGTAAAGCTTCTTGGGAGACAGCTATCACTATCATTTTAAGATTGGACATAAAATTTTTATTGACTTATTTATTTTTGTTTGTTTGTTTTGAGACAGGGTTTCTCTGTAGCTTTGGAGCCTGTTCTGGAACTAGCTCTTGTAGACCAGGCTGGCTGCAAACTCACAGAGATCCGCCTGCTTCTGTCTCCTGAGTGCTGGGATTAAAGGCGTGCGCCATCCCACCTCCTCCAGCTGACTTATTTACTTTTGAGACACACTTTTGAGAAGCAATGCTCCTGTCTCTGTCACCAGAGTGCTGGGATAAGAGGCAGGGGCCACCACGCCCCATTTAAGAATAGTGATGCATCCAGAGACTCCATTAGGACTCATAGCAACCGTTAGCACTCGGGAGGCAGAGGCAGGTGGATCTCTGTGAGTTCGAGGCCAGCCTGGTCTACAAGAGTTAGTTCCAGGACAGGCTCCAAAGCTACAGAGAAACCCTGTCTCGAAGAACCAAAAAAGAAAAAGAAAAAAGAAAGAGAGAAAAGAAACCGTTAGGTTGCACAGGCAAAGTAGGTTTTGGGAAACCTGTTTACTTTCCCACCCTGTTGCCTCCTTGAGTCAAACGGAGACTGGAAGGCAAGGCCTAGCGCATTTTCAGATAGCAACAGGTCACCTGCCCTTGTGGCATTCTCTACAAGGTGTTCCTCGGCCCTGAGGATGGGCCCCTGTTACTCTCTCGGAGCCGGAACCCCGAACCTGCAGCGTCCCAGCTGCAGCTGCTCAGGAGGTTTTGAAGAATCCCGCCGAGGAGGTCCCGGAAGGTCCCGGCGGCAGTTGACCCCAGGCCCGCAGGTCCCTGTTCACGTAGGGTGTGCACCGCCCTCCATAGTACAGACCCGCCCCTCCCTGCACTGTGGAGACGGTCAACAGGGCGGGCCGCTCAGCACAAAGAAACAGCACACCTGACCGCGCCTCTCCGGCGAGCGGTCGGGGACGTCCCCAAATGGCGGCCGCGCCGGGGTCCGAGGGTCACTGTTCGGGCGCCCTTGACGGGCCATCGCGCCGCGCCACCTAGCTTGCTAATTAGCGGCCTGGGGCAAGGGCGGAGGAACACTCGGCTCGGCCAATGAGCGCCCGGGTCTCTGGGCTGCGTCCAATCAGAGTGCGGGCAGGGGAGCCGGGTTGGGTTGCGCGCGCTCGGCGCGAGGGGCGGACACGGGCGCTCGGGACCTCTGCTGCTGCGGCCCGGGGCGCCCACCTCTCTCCTTCCCGCGCACCGGATGCGGGGACCCGGGAGCTTCCGCACACGCAGACTAGCGGGTCGCCAGGAGCGAGGAGGCCTCGTGCAGCGGCGCTCTCCTCCGAATCCGCGCTACCTCAGCGGTTTCTGCAGAGAGGCATGAGGGCTGGCTCCTGGCCTCGGGAGCGTGAGGCCGCCTCGGGGTCGGCCAGTTAAGGGAAGTAAGCGGACAGTCCGGCTTCTCGGCCCTTCGTCTCCGGGGGGCCCTAGCGGCAGGCGCGGGGTCCCGCAGAGGCCGAAATGTTCCCGCGGAGGCCCCCGGCCACCCTGGCCGCCTGGCTGGCGGGCGCGCGGGGCGGGGGCCTTCTGGCGGTGTTGGCCAATCAGTGTCGCTTCGTGACGGGCCTGCGCGTGCGGCGAGCTCAGCAGATCGCGCAGCTCTACGGTCGCCTGTATTCGGAGAGCTCGCGCTGCGTCCTGCTCGGACGCCTCTGGCGCCGGCTGCGCGGCCCTCCCGGCCATGCCTCTGCCTTGATGGCGGCGCTCGCCGGTGTTTTCGTGTGGGACGAGGAGAGGATCCAGGAGGAGGAGTTGCAGAGGTGAGCCTCTTGCAGTGACGACCCTTGTTAGGTCGAGAGGGGTGGGCCTGGGGAGAGGTTGGTGGGCACCTCGGGTCCTGCCCTGTCGTCAGTGCCCCGTTTGCCCGGTGGTCTTTTGAGTGACGATGCAACGGACTGAACCCGTTTTAGCACCACGCTAAAATTATTGCCTCTTGTCTGTTAATTCCATTTGTCAGGTTAAAAATAACTGGAAGCGGGGGCGTGGAGGGGCGCCTTCTAATGGGTAGTATGGCACTAAAGAAATATTCCAAAACCAAATTAGATATCTAAGGTATAGAGGCTGTTTTTCTGGTAATCAGCATACCCCCCAAAAAAGCGCACATTGAAATCGGGCTTTAAAATAAGCCCAAGGGTGTGCGTGTGTGTGTGTGTGTGTGTGTGTGTGTGTGTGTGTGTGTGTGTGAGAGAGAGAGAGAGAGAGAGAGAGAGAGAGAAAAAGATACATCTTGCCATTTATAAAATGACTGCAATCCAGATGGGACTCGGGCTTTGCGCGGCCAGCCTCTGTCACTGTGACTTGTGTCTTGGCACATTTAAGAAGCTGGGAGGTGTTTGCCTGTTGGCACAAAACAGTACCTCGGACATTCTAACGTGTAAGAGTTAGGTTACATTTTTGCTGCTTTGGAATTCGTCGAATACTGTGACATTAGGCTTTGTCTGTGGAAAAGCTTATTGGCATTTATTTTTGTTAGTCTGTAGTTCTGACTTTATCATTCCCAGATAACCCTAAAAGGTAAATGCTTCTGCTTTACAGTGTTTCTATATTACCTTTAAATAGATACTCTCATATTGTGCCCTCACCTGCCCCTCACTTTTTTTTTTTTTTTTTTGTTTCTCGAGCAGGGTTTCTCTGTAGCTTTAGAGCCTGTCCTGGAACTAGCTCTTGTAGAACAGGCTGGCCTCGAACTCACAGAGATTCTCCTGCCTCTGCCTCCTGAGTGGTGGGATTAAAGGCGTGCACCACCACCGTCCAAGGCCTGTTGTCCGTCGTCCCGTGTTTACCCCCCCCCCCCAACAACCCAGAGTCTATTTCTTCCAAATATTTCTTAAACAGGGAGAGAACCTGTTTTACTGTTTTTGCTACGTTAAAAATGAGAACAGAACAGTAAAGTTTATAGTGTGACCTATTTGGGATATATAATACTCAAATGTCAACCAGTGATATGTGCAATCCTGAATTGAGAACAAATGCTAGTCTCTCTTAAGAACTGGAACTGTGGCCGGGCGATGGTGGCGCACGCCTTTAATCCCAGCACTCGGGAGGCAGAGGCAGGCGGATCTCTGTGAGTTCGAGACCAGCCTGGTCTACAGAGCTAGTTCCAGGACAGGCTCCAAAGCCACAGAGAAACCCTGTCTCGAAAAACCAAAAAAAAAAAAAAAAAAACTGGGACTGTGTTCTTAGCAAGAAAGATGGCTTTTATAATAGTTGAGTGTGTTCAGGGTAGTATGGCTGCAGACAAAAAAGGTGACTTTGTTTTGCTTTTTTTGAAACAGAATTTCTCAGTGTAGCTCTGGCTGTTTTAGAACTCACTCTGTAGACCAGGCTCCTGAGGGGGATTAAACACCACAACCCATCTCCAAAGAGGACTTAAGTCATAATTACAAACGAGTCTATGTATAAACACGTTAAAGAATGAAAGCATGATAGCCATTTTGGTAATTCTTAATATTCTTTTCTACTTAGTAATTTGTGCCCCACCCCCTCAGTTTTTTTTTTTTTGTTGTTGTTGTTGTTGTTTTGTTTTTTTGTTTCTTGTTTTTTCGAGACAGGGTTTCTCTGTGGTTTTGGATCCTGTCCTGGAACTAGCTCTTGTAGACCAGGCTGGTCTTGAACTCACAGAGATCCTCTGCCCCTCAGTTTTTTGAGGTGGGATCTGGCCACTTTTCACCTAACAGCCTTGAACTTTAGTTCTTCTGCCCCAGCCTTCGTAGGGCTGGGGTTGCAGGTGTAGCCACTACACTCGAGTCTCTTTTTGACTGTCGTCACACCTGGAGCTGCAGCCTGTGCTTTCTCTTACGTGATTTGATTTGATTTGTTTAATGAGGAAAGAATAGCCTCGCTTCCTAGCCTTTTGGTGCTTAAGAACCTCTTAGAGGTTGGGTATGGTGGCACATACCTTTAACCCCCAGTGTTTGGGAGACAGAAGCAGTAGGAGATGTTAGTTTGAGGCCAGCCTGTTCTACATAGTGAGGTTCATCATGGACACCCAGAGCTACATAGAGACCCTTTCTCAAAAGAAAAAAAAAGAAAGAAAACATCTTACCAAATCCAATCTTAGCAATCTTATTTAACCTTTTGAATTTAGCCTGAGGAGGACTGTTCCTAGTTTGAGGCCAGTATAGGCTATAACGTGAGTTTCGGGACAGCCTAGGCTATAGAATAAGATCCTGTCTGTCACACATGGGGGTAGGGGACATACTAACAAAATGATTTCTACAGCTGATGTAGCAATGATTCAAGCCAGGCAATGCTGGGAGGCAGAGACACAGACGCAGGTGGATCTCTGAGTTTGAGGCCAGCCTGGTCTACAAGAGCTAGTTCCAGAACAGGCACCAAAGCTACAGAGAAACCTTGTCTCAAAACTAAGCAAAAGAAATAGATCTTTCTGTTTTTATATTTTTATTACATGTATGTATTAGCGTGTATGGGGTGTGTTGCTATTAAACACTACAGCCTTTGTGTGGAGGTCAAAGAATAATTTGTGGGAGTTGTTTCTTCTGTCATGTGGGACCCTGGAATCAAACTCAGGTCTTCAGGTGTAGGGGCAAGTGCCCCACCCCCTGAGCCATCTCTTTGGTACTGAAGTCAGTTCTCTAAATACTTTTTAGTATTTTCATCCAGTTGGCTTCTTAAGCAAAATAAGTTTGTGGACTGTTACTGGTGCTAACCTGTGTTCTGTCAGACTAGGACAAATCTCATGGAAAAATACAGCAGTTTTTCTTTTTCACTTTTTTTTTTAAGTTACAGAAACAGAAAGAGGAAGGATGTTAGGAAATAGAAAAACTTAGGAGGAAATGTTCCATTAACTCTAAAAAAATTACAGATCACTACTCTAAAAGTTTGAGTAATTCTGGTTAATGAGAAATTAGTGTTAGTAAATTTTCACAAGGAAAATTGATGATTTCTCCATTTCTGGAGATCTGTTTCAAATTAGTAGTTACTGAAAATCCCTATTTCTGTTTTGTTTGCTTTTTTATTTGTGTGTTTGTCTCAAGACATGGTCTCGTTATGTAACGCTGGCTGTCCTAGAACTCACTATGTATACCAGGCTATCCTTGAAGTCATAGAGATCAACCTGACTCCCAAACCCTGGAATTAAAGGCATGTGCCACTATGTAGAGCCAAAAGTCTCTAAATCTCGACAGTAGTGTGGAATTTCAGGAGATTTTGTTAGGTGAAGCAGTTGTGTTGAAATCCCTACTTGCGGGGGTGGCCCTACCAGAATTATTCTGGAGCCTGGGTCCCTGGTTTGTGGTAGACCGGTGCTCTAACTGAATCACGTGTTGGTAAGCTTACTCTGTTCCATTGTGTCTCCGATTTCCTTAGTCGTCACAGCTTCCCTTTCTCAAATATTTTGGAGAGAGGAAAGCAGACTCTCTCCTTGATCCTTGTACTAATGTAATCTGCAGATTTGTTACTATTTCAGGAATAATCTCTTCTGCCCTTTTCTCTCTTATTAGGTCTTCTTAGATGGGTTTAGACACTTATCCTGTCCCAACAAGATTAGATACATAGGAAAGAGGTGTTTCCTTTCTCCACATGCTATCTATGATACTGTTTGTCCCTCTTGTGTGTTTTGTCAGTTGAAACTCTGCAGGGCAGTAATGGTCAAGTCTTCCTCCGTCTTTCATACTGTGCTTTTCCAAGAGTGCATGTATACTGGATGCTGTAGCCTAGCTGGCTTTGAACTCACTCTGTGTGTAAGGATAGCCTTGGACATCATATTCTTCTGTTGATACCTCCTGAGTGCTGCGATTACAGATATGTGCCAGTATATATGTGTTTTGTGAGGTGCTGGGGAGTGACTCAGGGCCTTACGTATATGTGTGTGTTTGTTGGACAAGAATAGCTCTGGTTGTCCTGGAACTTGCTGTAGACCTGGCCTCAAACTCAGTGACAACTGCCTCTGTCTCTGAGCGCTGGGATTAAAAAGGTGTCACCACCACCACCCACCCTAAGCTGTATCACCAGCCCTAGTCCCTGTTGTTTACCAGGGGAAACAGATTTATGCTTCTCTCCTTCAGGAATGGAGCTTGATATTTAAGAATGCATTTCTAAAGAACATGCCTTTTTAGTCCCAGCACTCTGGAACCACAGGCAAGTGTATCTCTGTGAGCTAGGTAGAGGCCAGCCTGATCTACATTGCAAGTTCCAGGACACCACGGTTCCATAGAGAGACCCTGTCTCAGAAGAATGCTTTAATGTCAAGAACAATGCCCTTACTTCTTTCCAAGTCAGGCCTGGAATTGTTCTCTAGGCAAGTGGTGCTGTGATTGTGTGATTGTGCTCTTGATCTCTTCTGCAAGATCTAACTGCCTGCATTAGTAAGATGCAGCCCATATTCCTATACTTACACCTTTGCAGGGATAGCCTTGCATTACATTTTGCAACTTCTAATTATAAACTTTCCAAAAAAATGATGAGACTACCCCACACCCCAGATAGGGTTTCTCTGTATAGCCCCAGCTGTCCAGGAATTCATTCTGAGGGCTGCCTTGAACTCAGAGATACACCTGCCTCTGCCTCCCTAGTGTTGGGATTAAACGTGAACACCACCATGCCTGGCTCAATATAAATCTTGTTACCTGAGTCTAAAGTTTAAAAAAATTCTCATAATTTGGAATTCTAGAGTTAATGAGAACCTTCAAAATAAAAGATGTCTTGCTGGGTGGTCGTGGTGGCCCATCCCTGTTTAATCCCAGCACTTAGGCAGAGGCAGGTGGATCTCTTGAGTTTGAGCGCAGGTCTACAGAGTTAGTTCCAGGACAACCAGGGCTACACAGAGAAACCCTGTCTTTGAAAACAAAACCAAACGATAAAAAGAAAAGATGTCTTCACTTTACAGGTAAAATGAAATCTTATAATATCACACAGTCATTTGGATTTAGAGCTAGAACTACTACAGACTGCTCTCAAGAACTGCTAAATTGCCCAAAAATTTAGTCTTGCATTGCCAATAATTTAAGTTTGAATCTTCCTTTTTTTCATTTTTTAAAAAGCATCGAATATAGCCCTGGTTGGCCTATGGTCTAAGATGACCTTGATCATAATACTTCTACCTCAGTTTCCTTAATGTTGAGATAACAAACATGTGACATTGCTCCTGGTGTGTTTTTAGCTTTGAAAGCAGCATATTAATGTAATGTTTTACTGTAAGAATTTGAATTACTGAGGTCTACTGTATTTTCATTTACTCAGTTTATTCAACAAATGCTTGTTGACTATTTACACTTACCATAGAGATACTAGGAGTTGGAACAAAAGAGATTCATTATTTAGCAAAGGCGGCAGAAATAAAGATAGATTATTAGAGTATACTGTGATTTGTTTCTGTAGAGAATAAAAGAAAATTCATGTCATTAACTCTGTAGGAGTTACCCTTATTTCAGTATGTTAGTAATTGCTGTTTTCCTAGTCTTTTGTTGTTCAATGCTGGGGCTCAAACCCAGGACTTGTATACACTACATAAACACTATTACCCTATTTTTTTTTTTGTTTTGTTTTGTTTTTTGAGACAGGATCTTATGTAACTCAAACTTACTGTGTAATTCAAACAGTTGAAGCGGCCTCAAAGTTTCCTTCTGACTGCCTCCCAAGTGCTGTAATGCAGGTCAGGCGTGTTAGGCTACACCCATGGCTGGCCTCAGTCTTGAATTGCACCCTTTTATTTGCAGTCAACCAGCAGGTTTTCTTTCCTGTTTACTATTTAAAGTTGTTTATAAGATACAAGACATGTTTTGTTTATTTTTTGACAACTTCAAACATGTATGTATACATTGTATCTTGATCATATCTGCTCCTACCTCTGCTGTCCTGTTCCCTCTAGAACCTACTAGGATACCACTTTTTCCCCTTGACCCACTAAGTCTAGTTAGTACTGCTTGCATGGATGCGATTGTGAGACCATTCATCAGAGCTTGAGCAACTCCAGAAGACAATGACTCCCTCTCCCTCAGCAGCCATAAACTGCCTGCCTTGGGACTTCATGAACTCCCACCTGTCCATACAGGAATGTTGCCTGACTTGATCTTCTGCAGGTTACCACAGCTGTAGTACGTTCATGAGTAGAGCAGCCACATCGTGTTGAAAATAGCATTTCTTAACTTTTGAGCTTTGTATTAGAAATAAGTCAGGAGTGGCAAAGAAAGAGATCACCACTCTAATTAAGTGTCTCAACAAAGCAAAATTTTACTCTTCATCAAGAAGGTGGACTGATAGCCAGGTAGTGGTGGTGCACACCTTTAATCC
>NW_004949096.1:35655228-35657596 GCF_000317375.1 Microtus ochrogaster
TTCTTGTATTCTAACACAATTGGCAACTTTATCTTTTCTCCTATTACATTAACTGGGGTTCAACCTCACAGTCTTTCCAGATTGGCAACTATGGAATGGAAAAGGGTTTACTGATCCAAGGAGAAAGAAGTCATTGCTCTGAGGGGGTGGGGATCACTGAGCCAGGCTACTGGGTTCTTGGAATGAAACAGGAGCCCTGTGTACTGGGTGGGGAAGGATCAAAACATTTCATGTAGGAGGGGAAGATGAGAAAAAAATTAGTATCTAATGTTTCTTACACTTGTGATACAGATGTCTCATTTAAGACTGAGTTTTTTTCAGCAGTTTGAGTCTCTTCATTAGCTGCCACCCACTATAAAAAGAAGCTTTTCTGACCTCTGACAGAGAGAACAGTTCTACTCTGTGGGTATAAGCATAAATATTTACCACTTAGCAAAACTGAAAGTAGTAGATTTCCCCCTGGGGCCTATAACCTACCCCAGCCAGGAGCTTTTGACCAGTTTTGGAGTACCATGTTAAAAAAAATCATTTTCTTAAAATGTTTCAGATAGAACAAGATTAAAGAATAAAAGACATTAAATATATAACATTTAAGAAATAAAGCCAGGGATACATGCCTGCAACTCAGCATTTGGAAGCCTGCAGCAGGAAGATCAGGAGTTTGAAGCCAGTCTAACAAAATTCTGTCTTAAAAATAAATAGCACCATCAACAACCCAAAAAAACTACAATAGAAATTTTTCTGTGCCTTTTTGTGAATTTTCTTTACCCCCATAGATGTGCCCATAAACACACTTTGTTGGGTATTATACTAATCTGTGTCTTTATCCCTGAGCATTGATCATCAAGGATTATATAATCATACTATGTCGTATCACATTTTAGGATTGTATTTTATTTATTTATTTATTTTGGTTTGTTTTTCGAGACAGTGTCTCTGTGTAACTTTGGAACTTGTTCTGGAACTCGCTCTGTAGACCAAGCTGGCCTCAAAATCACAGAGATCCATTTGCCGCTGCCTCCTGAGTGCTGGGATTAAAGGCATGCACCACCACTGTCCTGCCAATTTTAGGATTTTATAGCCCTTTGTGCAGAAGTGCTAAAAGAATGAATCCAACAGCATACAAAATTAATTTAATATGGCCCATTAATGGAATTAAATACAGGAGCTGGGACATAGCTCACTTGGTAGAGGGAGTATGTGCAAAACCTAGGTTTAGTTGCCATCACTGTTTAACCAAGTATGATAGCACAGTCCTGTAATCCCAGTATTCAGAAAGTCTAGACAAGAAAGGTTAAATCTAAGGTCATCCTTAGATACAAATTGTGGCTAGCCTGAGCCATGTGAGATTATCTCAAAAAAAGAGAAAGAAGGGACTGGAGGCTGGCTCAGTGGTTAAGAGCACATGCTGCTCTTCTAGAGGTCCCAAATTCAGTTCCCAGCATCCACTTTGGGCACTTCACAACCCCCTGAAACTTGCTCTAGGTGATCCCATGCCCCCTTCAGGCCTCTGTGAGGACTACACAAATACATACACCTTGAGACAAAGTTTCTTTATATGTATATACATATGTTGAGACAAGGTTTCTTTTTTCTGTGAAGTAGCCTTAAAGTTACAGAGATCTCCCTCTCCCTCCCAAGTACTGGGAAAGAAAAAAAGTAGAGAAAAAGCTTATAGAAGTAGCATTTGACTAATTCTAACCTCATTTTGTGATTCAAAAAATATTTACAGTAGCTGGAGAAATGACTTAATGGTTAAGAGCATTGACTGCTCTTCTCTTCTAGAAGATCTAGGTTCAAGTCCTAGCACCCACATGATAGCTAACAGTAATCTATAACTCCCATTCCAGGGAATCTAGTGCCGCCTTCTGGCCTCAGAGGGTACTAGGCACTTGGCGTGGTAAACAGACTAAAATACAGGCAAAAGCACCCAAATACATAACCTTTAAAAAATAGCACTCAACAGATTGGGAATTAAAGGGAAATTCCTCAGGTTTATATAAAGGGCATCTAAAAATAGCTCTTAGCATGCTGAGAAAATGAAACCTTCCCCCTAAGGTTAGCAACAGGACAAACTACTGCCCTCACTCCCTCCTTTGAACAGTGTACTAGAGCTTATAACCAGGGAAGTTAGGAGGAGAAAGATGAAAGGTACCCAGACTGGAAAGGAAGAAGTAAAACTACATCAAATATTACCTTGTGGATTGAAATACCAAGGAATTTTTGAAAAACTGTTAAACTTAGTAAACTGTTCATACTAAGAGTATAGGTTAAACAGTCAGCAGTGAACAATCTGAAGATGAAATGAACAATTCCATTTACAACAGCATCAAAAAGAATAAAATTCTGTGTGTGTGTGTGTGTGTGT
>NW_004949096.1:35657911-35658947 GCF_000317375.1 Microtus ochrogaster
TAGACCAGGCTGGCCTCAAACTCACAGAGATCACCTGCCCCCGCCTCCTGAGTGCTGGGATTAAAGGCCTGCGCCACCACTGTCCAGCTGCAAGAAACTTTAAAACACAGAAATCTATAAAACATTATTGAGGTTAAGTGTGGTGGCACACACCTTTAGCACTCAGGAAGCAGCGGCTGGTAGATACCTTTTGACTTCAAGGCTAGACTGGTTTACTTAGTTTCAGGCCAGCCATTTTTACACAGTAAGATTTTGTTTCAAAAATGAAACATTGTTGAGTTTTTTAAAAGGCAAGTGGGGCCAGGCACCTTGAGCTCAAGCCTAACATCTTGGGTTTGCTCTCTAGACACACATTTTTAAAAAGCCAGGTGTGGGGTTGGAGAGGTGGCTCAGTGGTTAAGAGCACTGACTGCTCTTCCAGAGGACCCTGGCTCAATTCCCAGCACCCACATGGTAGCTCATAACTGCCTGAAACTCCAGTTCCAGGGGACCCAACACCCTCACACAGACATATATGCAGGCAAAACCTTGGTGGTTAGCATTTGAAGCTGACTCAGCTTCTCAGTATTCTTGATTAATGTTGTCTCTGTCTCACTTTGCTGCTCCCCAGCATGATTTCTAGTTTCTGACCTGCCTTTAAAGACCTGTCACTCCTGGACTTGAAGTGCAGTTACGTGACAGGAATAAGGCACCTACACGTGTACTGTGTACGTGCAAAGTACAACTACCCCAAATAGCTGGGCGGTGGTGGCGCATACCTTTAATCCCAGCACTTGGGAGAAGGAGGCAGGCGGATCTCTATGAGTTTAAGGCCAGCCTGGTCTACAGAGAGAGTTCCAGGACAGCTAGGGCTACACAGAGAAACCCTGCCTCTCGGGGGGGGGGGACTAAAAACAAACAAAAACCCAAATAAATATTAAAATTTTTATTGTAAGTTATTTAAGGCTCTGTGCTGGGTCTTGTGCACTTTTTGTATGATTTCACGACTAGCTTGAAGTAGGTACTAATATTTTCTACATTTCATAGATTTAGAAAT
>NW_004949096.1:35659197-35665264 GCF_000317375.1 Microtus ochrogaster
GCCAGATTTTATTTATGTTCATTGAGATAATATGCTGTTTCCCACCACACCTCATTTTGCAGGTCTTTGGACACTTCATTCATTTCATGGACATGGTGCCTGTTTCTGTCTTTCCAGGTCCATAAATGAGATGAAACGGTTGGAGGAAATGTCAAATGTATTCCAGAGTTCTGGAGTTGAAAATCGCCCTCCTGAACCAAAGACCCCAGCAGAAGGGAATGAAAAGTCAAAGGACAAAGAAGAACCATGGGAAATGGTGATGGACAAGAAACACTTCAAGCTGTGGCGGCGCCCAATTCCCGGCACCCACCTCTACCAGTATCGAGGTGAGCCATGTCTGCTGCCTTTGACGTATGTCCATGGTGCCCAGGCATGCGGCACTTTGTTTCTTGTACTTCCAAAACTGTTCTAGCCTAGCTCTGTTGAAAATTTGCCAAACTCTTGTTTATTTTCCTCTCCCAGATAACAAGCTTTTCATATTCTTCCTTGATAGATGTCATCTGTGCCTTGCTTTGCTGCTCCTGGGATGATTTTTAGGTTTTGATGTTGCCTTTGAGACCTGTCAGTCCTGTGGACTTAAAATGCAGTTTAGGGGACAGGGCATGACAAGCTTTCCCTCCTCCCTCTTGTTGTTCTAGTTTTTGGAACATACACAGATGTGACACCTCGGCAGTTCTTCAATGTTCAGGTGAGTTTATTCTTTCCTGATTTGGAGCTTCCTGGCTCCCTGAATACCTATAATGTCAGCACTTGGAAAGGTGAGGCAGGGGATTTGCTGAAGTTAGAGGCAAGCCTGTGTTGTGTAACACATATAAGGCTAGTCAGACCCTGTTCCAAGAGGTAAAACAAACAAATTGAAAACAATAAAAGAGTTGGGTGGGGTGTAGTGGCACATTTCTTTAATCCTAGCACTTGGGAAGCAGAGGCAGGAGGAGGATGGATCTCTGAGTTCAAGGCCAGCCTGGGCTACATGACAGGACAGCCAACTAGAGCTACATGATTAGAGACCCTGTCTCAAAAATAATAAAAGTAAAACAGAAGTGAGAGAGGAAGATGGAATCACCAAATGCTAGCAACATAGAACTTTCTTTCATGAGAGTTCCATTTTAAAAATTTAATTTTAAAATTAATCACACCTGAATGTGATGGCGTGTACTTTTTTTTTTTGTTTTTTTGTTTTTTTTTGTTTTTTTCGAGACAGGGTTTCATGGCGTGTACTTTTAATCCCAGCACTCAGGAGGCAGATTTCTAGGCTAGCCTGGTCTACATAGAGAGCCCAAGGACATCAAGGACTATATAGAGAGACCCTGTCTCAAAATATACATATAAATAAAATAAGTATACAAAGTATTAGGCTTCTTTTTTTTGTTTGTTTGTATTTGCTTTTGTTTTTCGGGACAGGGTTTCTCTGTGGCTTTGGGGCCTGTCCTGGAACTAGCTCTGTAGACCAGGCTGGCCTCGAACTCACAGAGATCCGCCTGCCTCTGCATCCCAAGTGCTGGGATTAAAGGTGTGCACCACCACCTCCCGGCTGTGTTAGACTTCCTTATGACATTGAAACAAACATAATTTGTTTTGCTGGTTGTCTTCTTCTCCCATATCCCTCTGTCCCCCTTTTTATATTTCTACCCCAATAACTCCTTTCAACTTGGATGTCACACGTGTTCTGTTATCTTCCCTCTTTCATCAGTACCTTTTCCTTTTTCCTAGACTCCTTTCTGGCTTCATGACTAATACATACACTCACATCCACAAATCTACATGTGTGAATGTTAAAGCTAGGATCTGCATATGGGGGGAGGCATTTGTCTTTCTGAGTCTGTTACCTTGCTTAATATAACTTCCAGATTTTCATCTTCCTGAAAGTTTTGTAATTTCATTTTTCTATGGCTAAATAAAATTCCATTGTACATAAGTACCACATGTTCACTATCTGTTAATTTGATTTAATTTCCTTGCTTTTGTGAATAATGCAGCAGTAAACATTTATAGCAAGGTATATGCCCTGGAGTGGTGTGGCTAGGTCATATGGTAGTTCTATTTTTAATTTTTTTGAGAAACCTTTGTACTGATTTTTCATGATGGTTGCACCAGTGTATATTTCCACTAACAATGTAGAAGGATTCCTCTTTCCCCACATCCCTGTCATCATTGTGTTGTGATTTTTGCCAAGCTTTTAGTAACTAATTTGTTGATTATAATAATACCTACTAATGCCAAGCCTGTTGGAATAGGCCTGTAATCCTTGCTATTTAGGAGACTGAAGCCTTCTTGGGACATAATGAGTTCAAGACCAGCCTGGTCAACTTAATGAGACTGTCTTAAAAAATAAGAACAATACTTGGAAAATAGAGCATTGCGTAGTATATGTTCTGGGTTAAATCCACAGAACTACAGCAATACACTCACTAAGGCTATGCCCACCTAGGCACTGTTTTCATCAGTGTTATGCTTTGTTTTGATGCAGACTGTGCGTCTGCGTTTGAAATGTCAAAAGATGAGAAATGCATCCTGAATTTCTATGCATCAGAGATCTGTTCATACTTTAAGGCTTTTTTTCTGTTTAAAGTTATTTAGAATTATATCTTTACATATGATATGTTATGTTCTCTTCATATATTTCCTTTTCTTTCTAACTTTTATAAATGTTATTGTGGAGGTATAAATACAGCTTGGGAAGGCCAGAGGACAGATCTGTAGAGTCCTTGCTCCTTTTTCTCCTTCCACATTTATGTGAGCTCTGTGTATTGAATTCAAGTTGTTAGGCTTACATGGTCAGTGTTCTAGTTTCATTCTGTTGCTCTGGTAAAACTCCCTGACCAAAAGCAGCTTAGGGGAAGAAAGGGTTTATTTCATCTTACAGGTTATTGTCAATAACTGAGAGAAGTTGGGACAGGAACTTGAAACAGGAACCATGGAAGAATATTGTTTATTAGCTCTCTTCCAGACGCATGTTTAGCCAGCTTTATTACATAGTCCAGGACCTCCTTCCCAGGGAATGATACTGTCCATAGTAGGCTGTGCCCCCTAGTCAATTAACAGTCAAGACAGTCCCCCATAGACACCCATAGGCCAGTCTTACCTGACTTCCCCTTCTCAGGTGACTCCAGGCTGTGTCAGGTTGACAGTTAAAGCTAATGATAACAGGTGGCAAACATTGTTATTGATATTTCCATTCCACAGACATTTCAATTGCATAGCTTTTGTTTATGTGTGTGCATACACATACATGATAATGGGAACTGAGCATGGGCTGTCAAAACTTGCTAGACAAGTAAAGTAATCTAACCACTGTGCTGCATCTTCAGTCTTTTGGGCTTTTTTTGTTTTGTTTTTTGTTTTTGGGACAGGTAGTCCAGTGTTGCGTTGAACTTTTGATTTTCCTGTTTCTACTTCATGAACTGCTTATAATATAGGCATGTGTTGCTGATATCTGGCTGCAATGTAAGACTCCCTGCAAGGGGGCTAGAGAAGTGGCTCAGTGATTGAGAGCACTGTCTTCTCTGGACAACTCAAGTTCCTAGCAATCACATGGTGGCTCACTCTAATCTGCAACTCCAGTCCCAGGGGATCTAAAACGCCATCTTCTGTCCTACATGGCCACCAGGCAAACATGCTGTAGTGCACAGACAGACACATAGGCAAAACACCATACACACATAAAGTTAAAAAAAAAATTCTCTCACAGGACTTTGGGGGATGAGTCAGTGGGTACAATGCTTGCTAATCAAGCATGAGTTCAGATTCCTGTATCACTCATGTAAAACCTGAGCGGGAGCATGTGTTTGTAAGTAACCCCAGCACTAGACAGATAGGGGCAGTTGATCCCCAGAATTTGCTAATCAGCCCGTCTAGTCAAACCACTGAGCCTCAGGTTCAGTGAGAGAACCTGTCTTTTTTTTTTTTCCATGATATTTATTAAGCTCTACATTTTTCTCTGCTCCCCTCTCTCCATTCCCCTCCCCCTTTCAATCCTCCCCCAAGGTCCCCATGCTCCCAGTGTACTCCGGAGATCTTGTCTTTTTCTACTTTATACTTCCCATGTAGATTATATCTATGTAAGTCTTTCTTAGTGTCCATATTGTTGTCTAAGTTCTCTTGGGATTGTGGATTGTAGGCTGGCTTTCTTTGATTTATGTTTAAAAACCACCTATGAGTGAGTACATGTGATAATTGTCTTTCTGTGTCTGGGTTACCTCACTCAAAATAATGTTTTCTAGTTCCATCCATTTGAGAGAACCTGTCTTAATAAAATAAATTTCAGCACTCGGGAGGCAGAAGCAGGTGATCTCTGAGTTTGAGGCCGGTCTGGTCTACAGATTGAGTTCCAAGACAGCCAGGGTTACACAGAGAAACCCTGTCTCGCAAATCAAAACAAATAAATAAAAATAAACTGGAGAGTGAGAAAAGAAAGCCAGCATTCACCCAGCCTACATGCATAAGTGCACACGAACATATATGTGTATATGTACACACACACACACACACACACACACACACATGCTCCCCTTCAGTGTATGTAAGAATCTTAAGAGAATCAACTAATAAACAGCCATGCCTCCAAACGTTGGCACTGTTGAGTTAAATCACTATTTCTCCATAATGTCCTTAAGTCAGAGATGCAGCCTCCAGAGAAACTTGTGCATCCCTGTTTGGATCTTCCCTTTTGCAGCTGGACACAGAGTACAGGAAAAAGTGGGATGCACTTGTGATCAAGCTGGAGGTGATTGAAAGAGATGTCGTCAGTGGTTCTGAGGTTCTTCATTGGGTAACACATTTTCCTGTGAGTACTGTGAACTAGTTTTATTTCTTTCAAGTCTGTGATGCAGAACACTAATCCCATCCCACCTCCTTTCTTTAGTACCCAATGTACTCGAGGGATTATGTTTATGTTCGTCGGTATAGCGTGGATCAGGAAAACAATGTGATGGTCTTGGTGTCTCGGTATGTATAACTACTGGAACCCTCGTTAAGTTCCATTAGCTGCCTTCACCCATCTGCACCTTTAAGCTTGACTTCATGAGTGCCCTGCAGATTTACTAGCAGCCGGTTCCTGTCTATCCCTGCTCCCTGCTTGGGGAATAGGCTGATCTACCAGGGAAACTGAACAAATATTGAAAGCTTTTGCAGGAGGGTGGGAGTGGGCATTGAGGGTAGAAACTGGAGCCTTAGTCATGATAGGCAAGCATGGTACTGATGAAGGTTTGTGAATTTCTTAATGCTGGTTATTTTAAAAGGTAAAACTAGAAATACAGCCTGTGAGCTATATATTATAATTTCACAACCTGGATTGTGTTCAGTCATCTCACTGACTGCGTGGTTTTGTTGAGTTGCGTGGTTTTGTTGAGTCAGTGATTTAGAGTCTTGGCCATCCCCTCTTAGCCTTGGCTTACCACTGGTTAGTGCAAAGACAGTAATCCCCCTCTTCCTCCTTACAGTGCTGTGGACCACCCCAGTGTGCCAGAGTCTCCAGAGTTTGTCAGGGTCAGATCCTATGAATCCCAAATGGTTATCCGTCCTCACAAGTCATTTGATGAGGTGAGTTTTACTGCATATTAGGGATGGGTGTTGTAGCTTTGATTCCCCCTCCCCGCCCCCCCATCCCCCCCAAGGAATGTCTTTTTCTGAACTGGGGAGAGGTGAGCTGTCAGAGTGCAGTGTACTGGAAAGAGGTATAAGGGATCAGCCTGCAACTTGTTAGGTACATTATGGGCCATGGTCTCACTGTTACATTGTTTCAAGGGTGGCTAGAAAATAATTTTTAAAAAAAAGGTTTAAATTAATAAATCTTTAAATAATTAAATTATATGGCTGGGTGTGATGGTGCACGCCTTTAATCCCAGCACTTGGAAAGCAGAGGTCAGCAGATCTCTGTGAGTTTGAGGCCAGCCTGATCTCATGTGAGTTCCATGACAGCCATGGCTACATAGAAACCCTGTCTTGATAAACCAAAAATAAATAAGTGAAGGCAAAGGCGTAAGTCAAAAACAATCCCACACCATTATGATTAATAGAATGGTTATTTATTTAAAGGGGAAAAAACTTACAGATCACCGTTCCCAGACAA
>NW_004949096.1:35673427-35693667 GCF_000317375.1 Microtus ochrogaster
GCAACAAATAAGTAAACAAATAGATAAATCCTGAATTTTATGGAATTCTAAATGCCAAAAGCAAATGACTTTATTATTGTATTTGATTTTTGAGACAGTCTCATTATGTAGCCCAGACCAGGGTGGCTTGGAACTTGGACTTCAGGCTGACCTCTAATTTGCAGTTTTCCTGCCTCTGCCTCCCAAGAGCCATGATTATGAGTGTGCACCTAGCTCCTTTGTCAATTACTGTTTTCTGAGCTGTTAGAGTTTTGTTGAGAAAGTTCTTGGTTATGCTAGTATCTTGAATTGTTTTTCTCTAGTATTTTCAAAATTTCAGGTCTTGTATTTTTCATTTCTATCTGTCTACCCTTCTGTCTGTCAATTTTTAGACAGTGTCTCTTTACTAACCCTGGCTGTCCTGAAATTTTCTATATAGACTAGACTGGCCTCAAACCCAAAGAGATGGATCTGCCTCTGCCTCCCAAGTGTTGGGATTAAAGAAAGCATGCCCAGCTTGAATAAAATTTTATGTAGGGTGAGATCTGAGGTATTAGTTTTACTAGCACTGTTTGTCAAAGAGCATACCTGTTTCCATTGTTTCTTGGCATTTTTGTTGAAACTCAGAGGGCTGAAGAAGTGCATGGTCTTAGGAGTAAGTCCTTTTTTGTTCTCTTCTTGTGCTAGTACCATGTTTTGTTAATATGGCTTTGTAGTACGCTTCAAAATTAGAAACCATGATAACTCTGCCATCATTGCTCTTTGCTTATGCTCAAGATTGCTTTGGCTATTTGGGATTCGGTTTTCTGTTTGTGTTTTTTGTTTTCGTCTTCCGTACAAACTTTAGGGTTTTTCTTTTCCACTTCTGTAAATAAATAATGTTTTTGGGTGATTATATTGAATATGTACATCTTTTGGTAATTTAGCCATTCTTCTCCCTACTCCCTAAGGCATATATATATATATATATAGATATAGATATAGATATAGATATATACATACATACACGTAGTGTGTGTATGTGTGTGCGTGCATGTGCATGCTTGGGAGGCCAGAGAAAGACATCACATATCACTATTTCCTATTCCCTTGAGACAGGGTGTTTCACTAAACCCAGAGCTTTTTGGTAGGGTGTCTGTAAAGCAAGTCCCAGCAATCCTCTTGTCTCTGCCAACCCTCCCATCTCACCAATTAGCACTTGGTTACAGGCACATGAAGTTTTTTACATGGGTACTGGAGATGTGAACTGAGTCCTATGACTGTGCAGTTTAGCCATCTGCTCAGATCCATGTAGCCACAGCCATTTTCACCAATGTTCTGCATTGGAAGAGGGTACTGCATTATAGGCTGCAGGGACCTAAGGCAGCTCCTGCTGCATAGTGTTCTGTAAACAGTTATTAGCACTGAGAGAAGGGGAAGGTGAGATCTTTAAGTTGTAAACCTTGGGCATCTGTACTGGGCTCCTCAAGGCTACTCCCACGGTTGAAGACTTGCTAGAAAGACCTTCAGGACTCGGCAAATAGTGTACTCCTAGCTGTTTAGGACAGTAATGCAGTAGGGATACACGGCTGGATTATAAAGGAAGAAGACACAGAATAGTCTTGAGGCTTCGTTCTCTAGCACCAAGATGCAACAATGTGTGTTTTTGGCCAGCAACCTGTTAGAGACTTGGTGCCGGAGTTTTCACTAGAAGCTGGTCTCAGCACCGTCTATTTAACATGTAAGTTTGGACCTCCATGGAGAAAATCCATCTTTCACAGAGGCCTCTTGATATTTGTCGTGATTTGGGCACAGAAAACTTCATTTACCAAGAACAAGATGGTCAAGGACCTTTCTTTGAATAAGCAGCCGCCAGCCTTCACTCTCAGGTTTTTTTTTGTTTTTTTTTGTTTTTTTTTGTGCACAGGGTATTGCACTCTTCACTGCAGTTTTGGGTCATGGTTATTTTTGGTACTGGATGTAGAGTTGCTGTGAGAGATCCAGGTGCCTCCAACTTTGCTGTATTTCTTTTCCAGAATGGCTTTGATTACTTACTGACTTACAGTGACAATCCACAGACAGTGTTTCCTCGCTACTGTGTCAGCTGGATGGTTTCCAGTGGTAAGCAGGGGTATGCATAGGGGGTCTGAACCTGAGCTGAACAATTTGTTTTTTTGTCTTAATGGCAACAGGAGGGTTGGTACTTAAACATTTTGTAGACATGTTGGGGATATTTGAACCATCTTCCCATTTCATTATAGCCTCTAAGTGGGATTTGAAGGGTAAGAAGCACAGAGGTTCCAGAGGAGAGTTTTTAAGACATCACTTTGGTGCCTTACATATAGATGTGTGCACTGATGTATTTAGATTTTTTGCTCAGTAGTATTGAATGGCTAGGTTGATGGTATACACACTTGTAATCTCAGTAGTGGATACAGGGGCTGAAGCAGGAGGATCAGGGTCAGCCTAGGTAACATCTGATAAAACCAAAATGTTTGAAGACTGTGAGATCTGGCCAAGAAGACTTAGTTGTGGGACAGTTGCCTAGGGGAATGACCACTACCTAAGAAGGGCTGCATGCCATAGCCATAATCACACCCCTCACTTCTGATACCTTGTCTTAGGAAGCATTCTCACGTGAGTTTCATTGTTTTGGTTTGATTTTTCTTTTGTATTGTTTTTTAGAAGATCTTGGATAGCCCAGGCTGGCTTTAAATTCCTTTTTGTTTTGTTTTTGTTTTTTGAGACAGGGTTTCTCTGTGTAGCCCTGACTATCCTGGAACTCACTCTTGTAGACCAGGCTGGTCTCAAACTCACAGAGATCCTCCCAAGTGCTGTGATTAAAAGCATGCACCACCACCACTTGGCTTGATTTTAACCTCTAGATCCTCCTACTTCAACGTCCCAGTTGTTCCAGAGGGGGATGGGAAATTAGATATATATGTGTTCATTTATCTAAATTAAATGACAGGGTTTTTGTTGTTTTTGTTTTGTTTTGTTTACTATATCACTAAGTAATATTTTAATCACCTAGAAGAGGCATTTGGGAATTCAGTGGCCTGATGAAAAGATCAGTTGTGGGTAACTTTCACAGTTTGTGCACAGGGAGCCGTTCTGGGAGGCAGATATCACTCATGGGTTTTCATTCAAACCATTGTTTGCCTACCATTAGAGAGAATAAGTTCGGATTTTGAACATTTGAGCTTGTGTGTTTGCTGTCCTAATTCGCTTTCTGTTGCGCTAATGAACACCATGACTTGAGAGGGAAAAGATTTATTTCATCTTCTAGCTTATGTCCATTTTTAAAGGAAGTTAGGGCAGGCAACTGAAGTAGAGCATTGCTTACTGGTTTGCTTAGCTGTTTTATACAACCTAGGATCACCTGACTAGGTAGGTATGGTACTACCCACTGAGCGGGGCCTTCCCACTCCAATCATTAATTAAGAAAATGCCCCCACATGCTTTCCAAGAGACCAGTCTTACAGAGGCATTTTCTCCTCTTAACTGAGGCTCGCTCCCTCTTCCCAGAGAACTCTCTAGCTTGTGTCAGGTTGACAAAAAAACTAATCATCACAGCAGCTTGACCAGCTTCTTCTGTGTCCTGATAGGCATGCCAGATTTCCTGGAGAAGCTGCATATGGCCACTCTGAAAGCCAAGAACATGGAGATCAAAGTGAAGGACTACATCTCGACTAAGCCTCTGGAAATGAGCAGTGAGGCCAAGCCTACTGCTCCATCCTCCGAACGGAAGAGTGAGGGTAGCCGGGGCCCGGCTCGGATTGAGTATGCTTAAGGCCTTTGGGATGAGGAGAGACAGGCATTCCTGGCCCTGCCTTGCTCCCTCAACTCTGCTGCAGGACAGGGACAAGTCACGCGTGTTCGAAGACATCTGCTGTAAATGTCAGTGTGAGAGAATTAGAACTGGAGTTAGATTTCATTTGGAGCCCTGTTGCTTTTTACCAAACAGAGGACCATGGCATCATGGAGTCGTCGTGTTTCAGGCCAGCTGTTGTGAAGTCTAATATATTATGCTGAGCTAATCTGGAACAAACCTCTCACTTTAGGCCAGAAGGGGATGACTCCTATCTGCCTCCTCCAAGAAGCTTCATCGCTGACATTCCAAATGCCACCATTGGTTGTGCAGCGCTCTGGATATCCTACAGTTCTGTAGGTCACTTGGAAACTGGTTGGCCCTGAGTTCTCACTAAGGGGTCACTAGGAGTGCTCTTGGTAACAGTCCTATGGTGATGTGAGCACTGGCTGAGCTAAGTGCCTTGTCCTCACCTTGCTTTATCATTAGAGACACGAAGTTTGTACCAAGGGATCCTTGTCCCTACAAAATACCATGATACTGATTCATCTGACTCAAAGTGGTTTTCATCGTAACCGGCCATTCTGTGTTCATGGGCTGTGCTCGCTGGGTTGTGGCCTCTGCCCTAGCCTTAGCCCACTTGCCAGGAGCACCAGAGACAAACCCCTTTAAACATAACTTTCTATTGATGACATCAGTGTTTTGATAGGGTCAGTGGAAGTGTGCACAAAACATCTCACATAAAAGTAACTAGATTTCCTTTTTAACCTTTGTAGCAAAATTGGAGTTGTAGATTTGAGCACAGCTCCTTCATAGTCTTATTTGTTCGGGCGTTATTTTACCACTGCAGATTGACTGGGCCTTCCTGGAGTGCTAAAGGTAGTGGATTGTGGTTATACCATTTTCTCAGAATTTTCAAAACTGTAAGGTGCCATGTGGGCCAGCAGATGAAGTCTTGCTCCGTACCAATATGGTAGGGATGTGGCTTATGTGACTCTTGATCCTCTAAAACATTTCTCTCCAGAACTGACATAGAAATAAGACACACAGTTTGGATAAGATCACAACCAGATGATATGAGCCTGGTCTTGCTGGTTTCTTTATGGTAAATAGGGATCAAGTTTTAAATCTTCCTCCCTCCCTTTTTTCCCTGGAGTTTATATAGCTGAATTTCTCTTTTTTTCTTGTTTGCTACTCTGTTGTGGTGTTGAAAAAGGAAACTAAACCCAAGGTGAACTTAACCCCTTTTTTAAAAAATTTCTTGTTGCCTACTCACTTCTGTGCCAAGAAAACAACTAATTCCCCCGATGTTTCATGTCTTCCTGATTGTTGGCAGAGCAGAGAGATGCATTGAGCAGTCCCAGTGTCTTTCAGTGAGCGTTTCTCCCTTCTCCCCAAGACCTGACAGAAGCCTTTTATCTGAATTTGGCATCTGTAGGTGAATGTGTGAGTGTGTGCGTGTGTATGCCAGGTGCGGGTATTAAGCAGTATGGTTGCCCTTGTTCTGACTTAACAGTGATTTGACTCTGTACAGTTACCTGTATCATCATAATGAGTTTGCTCCTAACTGTTGACATTTTTATCACATGTGTGAATAAATAAAGATTGCTACAGAAGAGTATTTACTTTTGACCATGTAGTGGGGAAATTGTCTATGTTGGGCTCTTTGTCATCCTAATCACAAAGTTGTTATAGGACATTGGTGGGCCTTTTTCTTTCTTGGCAGGCAATGAGTGATACAAAGCCTAGCCTCCTTGCAAAGACTGTGGCCCCTAAGTGACCAGCTTGGGAACTGAAAATATCTGTCTCTACTCTGGTATTTTGATCTACTGACTCATAGATCAGGTAAGAACAAGGTCTCACTAAGAGAATCAGTGAGTTGGGTGGTGCTTGCACACGCCTTTAATGCCAACGCTCAGAGTGCAGAGGCAGACGGATCTGTAGCCTCCTTGGTCCCACAGCCATTCAGTCCCAAAGAAACACACAGAGTCTTATATTAATTATAAACCGTTTGGCCTGTTAGCTCAGGCTTATTATTAACTAGCTCCTACAACTTAAATTAACACACAATTCTTGTCTATGTTTAGCTATTTGGCTTGGTACCTTGTCTCAGTGAGGCATTCTCATCTTGCTTCCTCTATGTCTGGCTGGTGACTGTGTCTCTGCCTTTCCTTTTCCCAGAATTCTCTTAGTCTGGTCACCCTGTTTATACTTCCTGCCTGGCTACTGGTCAGTCAGCGTTTTATTAGACCAATATGAGTTACAAATACAAATCTTTTTTTGGTTTTTTCAAGACAGGGTTTCTCTGTAGCTTTGGTGCCCATCCCGGAACTAGCTCTTGTAGACCAGGCTTGCCTCAAACTCACAGAGATCCTTGTTGCAGGGCTACACAGAGAAACCCTGTCTTGAAAACGAGAGAGAGAATCACTGTCAGGTCTGTAGACAGGCTTGGTAGAAGATGGGTTACCTTATAGGCTCTTTTAGGATCCAGATTTCTTCAGGGGGAGCGATATATTTGAGAAGTTTTGGAGCATCGAAGGATTTGGATTTGTACTTGGTTTTGCCTGTGGATAATAATGCTAGGGGAATAGATAGGTGTACCTGGCTGAATGGAACTGCATAGACATTCAAGGCACAGTTCCAGGGCACAAAGCTCCCTGTCTCTTCACAGGACTGGACTGTCTTCATTGTAAGCTGCAACTGCAGTGGAGCCTGGCCCTAGTGTTGTACCCGCCTTTCTCTCTAGCTTATGCTTCATCTTTATCACTGTGTTCCCTCATTCTCTTCCCCTGGCCAGAGAGTAGTAGGCAGACCAGTGGGCTTCTGCCAGCATGTTATAGGCTTTTTCAGGATGAATTAGTGTGCCACTGATTTGCTTTATCATAGTTTTTGATCTCATTTTTCCATAAGTCCTGTAGGTTTATATTTGTTTTATCCACTTATTTATTTACCCATTTGTTTATTGTTTGTGAGTGTGTTGGCTAGTTTTATGTCAACTTGACACAAGCTAGAGTTATTGGAGTTAGTTTGTTTATTTTATGAGTGCTCCATGTGCATGTATGACTTTATGCCAGAGGAGGGCATCAGATCCCACTATAGATGACTGTTGATTGACGGGGGGCCAGCCCACTCTAGGTGGGGACACCCCTAAGTTGGTGGTTCCGGGTTCTAAAAGCAGGGGTCTTGAGAGATGACTCGGTGTCTAAGAACACTGGCTGCTCTTCCAGAGTTCCTGAGAGCTCAGTTCCCAACAACCGCATGGTAGCTCACAACCATCTATAGTGGGATCTGATGCCCTCTTCTGAATAAAGTTGTGCATGTAGATAGAGCACTCAGAGATAAATAAATCTTTAAAAGAGGGATGGATGGAGGGCCATATTGGAGCCCAGTATGGTGACTTGCCTTTAATCCTACTATTCACCTTGGAGGCAAAGGCAGGTGGGATTTTGAAAGTTTGAGGTCAGCCTGGACTACATAATGAGTTCCAAGCTGGCCAGACTATCCAATGAATAAAACACAACTTAAAATTTGTTTATTTCAGCTTTGGAACTCACTGTGCAGATCAGGCTAACCTTGAACATTTACCAATCCTCCTGTGTTTGCTTCCTGGTCGTATAGGTATGCACCAGTATGCCCAGTAACACTTTCTAAAAGTCTTTCATTTCAAAGTAATTAGTCCCTGTCTTTAGCATGGTAGGGTCCAGATAGTGAAAATAGAAAAATCTAAGATGTATTATTTCCAATAATAGTCTTAAGAATTAACGTGGATAAAAGTGGTGGTCTCGATACAAGACATTCCATTCCCATAAACCTGAGGAGCTGCTTAGTGTGTCATGCAAACAGAACTCCCGGCTGTGTGCTGTCAAAGATGTTTTTCCCGAAGAATGCTTAGTTATGGCCACAGATGAACGTAGGAGGTAAATCAAGATCTGACTACATCTACATAGCCTAAACACGCCTAAAATTGCAGTGCAAGAGCTTAAAAAACAGTATTTTTGAGCATTTAGGCAGTTAATGCATTCTTCATGTCTGAAGGCTGTGCTGTGCAGGTTAGGATTATGGTTTCATGTCAGGGAACAGAAAGAAGCATGACTGAAATGAATACCATTTGATCTCATGAGTGCAGCCGGTCCACCAGCACAGTGGCTTCATGGTTCCCTAGTTCCAGGCTCCTGCCCTCCCTTGGTGTAGAATCAGTTTCTGCATGTCAGGGTTGGGACCCAGCATCCTGTGTAATGGACAACATCTGGAAACACCAGTGAGATGTCTAAAGGGCAGGCTCTGGAGTCAGAGCCAAGAGCTGCATGAATTTGGACCAATCAGACCTCTGCTCTCCACTCCGACAAAGTGAAAGTGCCTGCTTGTGTTCCGCGAAGATGAAATGATACCGTACAGTCTAGGGACAGCCTTGGAGGTGGAGGCACTAACTCTGGCATGGTTGACCTTTCTTCCAGAAGAATCACCAAGAACCTGCTGTTGGCTAAAGCCTTAACTGGTAACAGAGCTGCTAAACACATCTTGAGTGCTACATACATGTGGGAAGCTTGGGGAGGGGATCTTCTGACTGCACTAGGGTTTTGGTGGGTTTTTTTTGTTTGTTTGTTTAGAGCTAAACTGTTTAGGGTGATCATTGGCAGGGAGTTCATGAAGCCTTTACAGTATAGAATGTAGGGTGAGGCCTGGAGAGATGGCACAGCATTTAAGAGCACCATATCAGATGACTTCCAGCCTTATGTAACTACAGTTCCAGGTGACCAACACCACTGGCCTCTGAGGGTGCACACACACACAGTTTAAAATAAAGAACGCAGGATGCTTAATTTTATGTGTCAAGAATTTAAACTAGCTTCATGTTCGTTTCTCCTTTGCAATTGACACTGCATTTGTGTGTGTAAGTTTGATAACTTTCAGCTTTTTAGCTTTTTGGGTTTTGTTGTTGTTTGGTTTTGTTTTTTGAGATAGGGTTTCTCTGTAACTTTGAAGCCTGTCCCGGAACTCACTTTGTAGGAGACCAGGCTGGCCTTAAACTCACAGAGATTTGCCTGTCTCTGCCTACTGAGTGCTGGGATTAAAGATGTGCACCACCTGTGGGTTTTTTTGGTTTTGTTTTGTTTTTAATTAAAACTTTTCTCAGTTCACCCTCCCTCCCCTTCTACTCCCCCCACTTTCTCCCCACTCCACTCCCATCCACTCCTCAGAGAGGATTCTGTCCTGTCACTTAAGGCAGGACCAAGGCCCTTCCCCCTGTGTCTAGGCTGAACAAGGTATTTCTCCATAGGGGATGGGCTTCACAAAGCCAATTCATGCACTAGGGATAAATTCTGGCCCCACAAACTGCCCACCCAAGCCACACAGTTGTCACCCACATTCAAAGAAACTAGTTTGGTGCTATGCAGGTTCCCCAGCTGTCAGTCTGGAGTCGGTGAGCTCCCGCTAGCTCAGGTCAGCTGTTTCTTTGGGTATCCCCATCATGGGCTTGACTCTTTGCTTATACTATGGCTCCTTCCTCTCTTCGACTGGACTCCAGGAGCTCGGCCCAGAGTTTAACTGTGAATCTGCATTTGCTTTCATGAGTTGCTGGATGACAATTAAGGTAGCCATCAATCTGATTACAGGGGAAGGCCAGTTCAGGAACCCTCTCCAATATTGCTTAGGGTCTTAGCTGGGGTCATCCTTGTGGATTCTTGGAATTTCCCCAGTGCCAGGTTTCTCCCTAACCCCACAATGGCTTCCTCTATCAAGATCTCTCTTTCCTTGCTCTCCCTCTCCTTCCTTCTCCCAACCGGACCCTTTCCCTCATGTTCTTCCCCCTCCTCTCCTGAGTAAATTGGGAGCTGGCGGGGCTGAAGGGGACGGGGTGTGGGGAGAACAGAAGTGTTTTTTGTTTCTTGAGGCAGGGTTTCTCCATGTAGAGGGTTTCTCTGTGTCATTCTGGCTGTCTTGGAATTCACTCTGTTGACCAGACTAGCCTCAAATTCAGAGATCTGCCTGCCTTTGCCTCCACAGTGCAGGGATTAAAGATGTACACCACCACTGTCTGGCTAACTTTCAACTTTTTATAGTAGATTTGTGTATATACTTTTTTTTTGGGGGGGGCGGGTTTCGAGACAGGGTTTCTCTGTAGCTTTGGAGCCTGTCCTGGAACTAGCTCTTGTAGACCAGGCTGGCCTCGAACTCACAGAGATCCACCTGCCTCTGCCTCCCGAGTGCTGGGATTAAAGGCGTGCGCCACCACTGCCCGGCTATACTTTTGTTTCTTAAGACACAGTTTTCATCTTCACTGTTTAGCCCCAGCTGGCCTGGACCTTGCTATGTAGACCAGGCTGGCCAGACTCGCAAAGCTCTGCCTGTCTCTTTCTCTAAATGCTGGGACTAATGGTATGTGCCTCCATATTCAGCTCTTAGTCCTTATCTTACTATAGTAAATGGTATTTTTATCTGCATAACCTTCTTATTTACGCCTTTGTTCCTTCTTCTGCGTGTGTGAGTGTAGGTGCCCATTAAGGCCAGGAGAGGGCATCAGAGCCCTTGGAGCTGAGTGAGTGACAAGCGTTTATGGATAGCCTGACTGGGGTTTTAGGGTCTGAACTCTGATCTTTATGATAAGGGGCAAGTGCTTTTAACTACTGCCCAATCTCTCCAGCTCCCACAATTTTTCCTCAATATTTTCAATGTTTCTAGTCTACAAGTTTTATCTGTAATTTTTTTTTGAAATTGTCAAAAATCTCAGCAATGACAAATCCACATAGAAGTGGCCCTGTAGAGTTCAAACCCAGGCAGTTCAGCTGTCATTACAGTGCGCTGAGCCAGTGCTGGTCCATCCCGTCCATCTTGTTTTCCCCTGTTTCCATTTCTGCATACACTGTAGCATGTCAGTGCACTTTCTAAACTGTAGTGTTCAGGGTTGGACCTCATCTGCTCCCACAAGGAAAGGGTCGGTGCTGGCTACTGCTGTTGGTCCCCTGATGACGTCTGCCTCATTGCCTCTTTCCAATCTGCGATGGGAGCAAGGGGAACAATAACATATGCTTGGCCCGAGGACAATCTCCTGAGTGCTCATCATTTTTTCCCATAGCCTGACAATCAAAATTTAGTCAAAATACCCCACAGCTTCTGGGATGTAGACTCTAAATTCTGAGCATTTATGAACCCATTCAGAAGTAACTACTAGGGAAGTGGGAGACAACCAGCAGGCCTTGTAAAAATTATAGCCACCTAGGATATATTTTATTTTAAAAGGTATTTTATTTATTGTTATGTATTGTATTGTTAGGGGACATACATGGTCACAACATGCATATGAAGGCCAGAGGGCAACTACCAGGAGTTGGTACTCTTCCTTCCATCATGGGATCTGGGAACTGAACTCAGGTCCTTGGGCTTGTGTCACAAGAGATGACTCCACCGGAGTTCAACTTGGTGAACTAATGAGTTTAATTGGGGTTAGAGTGGGTGAGTGACTTACTGATAGTTATACCCCTGAAAGAGATGGATCGCAGCAACTGTTAAACACTTCTATGTCCTTGGGGAAGGACAGGACCTTGTGCAAATCTAGGAGCCCTCCAGGACTCCTAGCCATGTTAATAGTTTCAGCCTGGTGAGTGTCACTTGAGGGTGATCACAGCTATTCTGACTTCAATCTATGTGTCTTAATCACCGTTCTTTCTATTGCTGTGAAGAGACACTATGACCATGCAATTCTTGAAAGCATTTAGATGGGTGGGGGCTTGCTTACAGCTTCAGAGGTCTGTTCATTATCATCAAAGTAGCAGGCATGGTGCTGGAGCAGTAGCTGAGAGCTACATCCTGATCCAGAGAGAGAGAGAGAGCGCACTAGCATGGGCTCTTAAAATCTTAAAGCCCCAATGACACACTTCCTCCAACAAGGCCACACCTCCTTATCCTTCTAATCCTATCAAAGAGTTTCATTCCCTAATGACTAAGCATTCAAGTATATGAGCCTAGGGAAGTCTTTTTTTGTTTTGTTTTTATTACTTGTTTGTTTTCGAAACAGGGTTTCTGTGTGTAGGCTTTGCTGTCCTGGAACTCATTTTGAGACCAGGCTGGCCTCAAACTCACAGAGATCCTGCCTCTGCCTCCCAAGTGCTGGAATTAAAGGTGTGTGCCACCACTGCCCTGCCAGGGGCCATTTTTATTTAAACTATCACACTATCAGTGGCAGAGTTCCATGAATTGTTAAGTCCCATCTTCTCTTTCTTGGAGTATCCCCTCTGTGGTTGTCAAGGAAGATGAGACAGAAGGTAATATTGGAGTCCCACCTCTATTGGCAAATTCATCCAAATACTGAAACAGTTGGAAACATACATGCGTGTACACAGGAATACATACAAATACACAAGCAAGAAAATGGTGTGGGGGGGGCAGGAAAAGAGAGGACCGTCAGAGGCTAAGTTCAGGTGATTGATTGTCTGAGTAGCATCTGAGCCAAGAGAATGAAAAAGGAGATGAAAAACTTGTAGAAAATTCCCCAGGTCTCAAATGATGGTGCCTGGCAACAGCCACATTGGACAGCTATGACAAAACTCAGTCTGGGACTTGAGGGAATCAGCCAATTTTCATATTGTTCCCCTAATTTTTATTTTAGGAGCAGAGACCTCTGTTGCCCAGGCTGGCCTTGAACTCCTGGACTCTGGTGGTCCTCCTTCCTCACCTTCAGAACATGTTAGGCAAGCCCTCTGCCTTGAGTCACCAGGTCAACAGAGGACTGGTTTATTGTTGTTTTTGCCCCCTGTGAGGACAGTGATTGAGCCCAGAGCCTTGTGCATGCTAGGCAGCCAGTCTGCATTTTCTAGAATTCTGTATGAATGGAGACACACACACACACACACACACACACACACACACACACACACATATACACACACATAAGTATAGGTATATATATTATATATATATATATTTTAAGATGTATTTTGTTTTTCTTATGTGTCTGTGTTGGTGTCTCTGTGTGGGTATGTGTTCCTGAGTATAGCTGCCTGAAGAGGTGTATGATTCCCTGGGACTGAATTTACAGATGGTTGTGAGCCTCCATGTGGGTGCTGAGAACCAAACTCTGGTCAGAAGAGCAGCTTGTGCTCTTAACTGTTAAGACATCTCTCTAACCCCCATATATACTTTACTAATTTTAATATTTTTTGAGACAGGGTCTCTATAGACGAGGTTGGCCTTGAACTCTGACTCTGTCTCCCAAACACTGGAATTAAAGGCCTGCACCACCATGCCCTGCCATATATATTATATTTAATGTGTATGGGTTTTTTCTTGCATGTATGTCTATATACCGCACGCATGCCCAGTGGGATGCAAAGGCATAGAATCCCCCAGGACTGGAGTTGTGAGTCTCCATGTGGGTGCTGGGGATCGAACCCAGGGCTTTTGCATGCTAGGCAAACACTCTATCAACTGAGCTACACCCTTAGCTCCAATCGGGATTATTTCTTTGGGTAAATACCCATGAATGAAATGGCAAGCTAGTGTGGCAGAGCTGCTCTAAAATACTTTAAAGGTACTGCCAAATTGCTTTTCAAAGTGTGACACCATTGTGTGTCCCCCTGCAGAACTTGAGAGCCCCAAGACTCTTGCCTGAGCCCACCACCATCCTCTTCCTGTGGCTCTAATCTACATCTCTGATAAACTGCATTTTCAGAGGTGAGTTCATGGCCACCATGGCAGGGAGCGTGGTGGCAGGCAGGCATATGCTGGTGCAGCGATACCTTTTCAAAAGTAGGAGGCATGGCAAGAGCTAACTGGAAAAGCCTGGACTTTAGAAACCTCAAAGCCTACCCCAGGGTCTTACCTGCTCCGTAAGGTTCGTCCACTTTGCACGGTATATTAGTACGTTATTCCTTTTTAGAGCCAGGTAACATTCTATTATAAGGATATGCTACATTTTATGTATTTATTCCTGAGTAGCAGGGTATTTGGGCTATTTCTGCTTTTTAGGGGGAGGGGAGCTGCTATGAATTACACCATTCTGCACATTCATGTGCAAGCGTGGGGACCCCGTGGTTCCAGTTCTCTTATTCGTAACGAGGTGTGGAATTGCTGGGTCATGTGGTTATTCTGTGTTTAACTTTTGGAGGAGCCACCAAACTTTTTTCCAAAGCAAGTGTACCATTTTACACTCATACCAGAATCATCCTCCGGCTAGCACCACATCCTCGCTTGTTTTGTATGAAGTGGTATCTCACTGCGGTTCCGCACCTCACCGTGGTTCTGTGTGAGTCGCACTTTCCTGACGCCTGATGACATCAGACGTCTTCTCGTGTGTTGTCTGCTGTCGTTTCTCTAAGGGGCTGCCCAGCCACAACCTTTGCTCGTCTTGAGGCTGTCACTTTGTTGTTAAGTTGTATGTTGATGTATTTTGAGTTCATGTCCTTTGCACATATGCGTGTTGGTAATATGCTTTTGTGACCTTTTAGTTTTTATGGTCTTTTACAAAGATCAGATTTCAAGATTTCAATTCTGAGGAAATTCAGTTTATCAATTTTTATTTATTTATTTATTTTTATTTATTTACTTTTGAGACAGGGTTTCCCTATGTAGCCTTGGTTGTCCTGGAATTCACTCTGTAGACCAGGCTGACCTCAAACTCCTGAGTGCTGGGATTAAAGGCCACCACACGTGGCTCAATTTTTGCTTTTATTTTGTGTTTTGTGTCCTAACAAACCTTTGTCTAGGTGCCGGAGAGGCGGGTCAGGTGTTAAGAGTGTTTGTTGCTCTATTCCAGAGGACCTGAGTTAGGTTCTCAGTGCTTACTTAAGGTAGCTCATAATCTCCTGTTAACTACAGGGCCAGGAGACCCGATGCCATTTTTTGGTCTCACTTGGGCACACGTAGAGGGTGTGTGTATGTGTAATTTATTTTACAAATAATAGTGAATCTTAGCCAGGTAGTGTGCACACCTTTATTCCCAGTACTTGGGAGACAGAGGCAGGCAGGTCTACAAAGTGAGTTCCAGGATAGCTAGGGCTACATAAAGATCCTATCTCACTGCCCCACACCACCACCACCAAAGTAAATCTTTTAAAAAAAGAAATCTAGCAAAGTGTGTTTTTAATCCCAGCACTCGGGAGACAGAGGCAGGAAGGATATTTGTGAGTTCAAGGCCAGCCTGATCTACAGTGTAAGTTCCAGGATAGCCACGGCTACACAAAGTAAACTAAAAAATGAAGGCTTTACTTAATTCAGAGCTTCAGGTGTCTTCTCCTTACTCCAGGGAAGCATGATGACCATGGCAATGCTGTGGTCAAGGTCAAGACTCCCTGAGGAGAGCTGCTTAGACACAAGGATCTGTGTCTTACGCTACAGGATGAGCGTGGGCCATAGCCCTGTGTACTCTGTCAAGATCAGGGGAGAATGAGGGCGGACAGAGACTCCTAAAGCAACGGCAGCCAGAATCATGCCTCTCATCAGGACTCTTGGTTTGTGCTGGCTCTGAGTGGGAAGATAGGGTGAGCAAGTTAGATGTGTCCATGCCCTGGGAGCTGGAGACAAGATCAGTTCCTGATGGTGAGCGGCAGCCACTCCTCAGTGAGGTTTAAAGTATAGGAGCTGCAGACAGATGGACCGGGGACGTAGAGAGTGATCATGTCTACTGAGGGCCACATGGAGCTCTTCAGTTGAGACAAACTGGTATCCTATGGATATGCCGCCGGGAGACCATAGGAAACCCCATCAGCATGACTGCCTGCATCCAGTGCTCACGGGTGAGCTAGAATTAGTCACGGGTTTCTGTCAGGAAAGCTCGGCAGGCCAGAGCACTGCTCACCCAACAAGGACGAGGTCTGAGACTGTCAACCATCAGCCGTGCTCAACACAAGCCTGAGCTCAGTCAGGGCAGCTTCTTCTGCCCTGCTGTGCCTGAAAGGAGAGAAGCTGAGGAGGAAAGAGATGCAGGCCCGGAGAGGGCCTGGTGAAATCAGCCAATGGGGATAGAAAAGAGAAGGGTAGAGCTTCCTGATGCCTGAGGACCACGATGGGCACTGCCAAGGCTCCTGCCACGCCTCCTGGGACAACGTCAGGCCTCTGTTCCCAGTCACCCCTTCCTGCCTCTTTGAACTGAGTCAAAGGGCTCATGGAGGGAAGTGGCTCCATGGGGTGACGTGGGGGTGGGGGATTGTATGGGTGGATTTCTACGGATGTTGTATGGTAGAAGCAGGCAGAGGTAGATTTGGAGGCTCCTGTCCTGGGACCTCAAAGACCTCGCTGGTCCATCCTGTGGGTTCTCTTATTTGGACTCACACCAGGAGGTCACCCCTGCAGGCTTCTGTAGACCAAGAGGGATTCAGCCTGCTTAAGGACCCTGAATGAAGCTATACTGCATCTTGGTAGCTGTTAGCTTCCAGCCAGGACCTCCATCCTTAACCTGACCTTTGTCCTTCTCACTTCTCCTCAGCCTGAACCATGGCCTATGAGGACACTAGCCCACACGGCCACACTAGACATCTTTGAAACTGTCTTCTCAGGAATAAATTCCTCAAGCCACCAGGAAGCATAAAAACAAGAGATCTGTGGCCTGCCTTCACCTCAGAAAAGCCACGTGAAAACCCAGGAGGCCAGGTGGGGCCCTAAGGCGTGGGGCCCAGTTTTGTCAGAGGGTCGGAAACAGGATGTGAGCAGAGAGGGGGCTGTGAGAATCAAGGTGGCTTTTAGCAGATGCAGCCACTTGGCACGGTGTGTTCTTAGCTGTGGAAAAAGACCCTGGGCTGTGTGGGCGTCATCATATCCTGCTGTTCACCAGTCTCCCCCAGCCCTGCCTGGCTCCCTTCCGGGGCACGGTCTGACCCCCGAGCTGGGGGTGGCTGCTGAGAGGGGGACAGGATGTGATGTGACCTTTCGGAGAGATGGGATTAAATGTTAACTAGTGTTCCCGACTCCATGGGGAAGCTTGGTATTCAAGGGTGAACCCGAACATAAAGGAGAAACAAGGCAGGCAGAGTGGGCTGCCCACCCCTCCAATGGATGAAAAAAAACCAGTGATATCCAGGCCCCAGATGGGGTGGGAAATCAGGACTGCCAAGGCCCACTCCCTGATGTCAGGAAGCCCTTGTGGGTGGACATAGAACAAGGCCAACGACGGGCAGAACCTGGGGGTCTCGTTGGCTCAGGGACAGGGCCTTGATTCAGCCTGGACATCTGCAGAGAGGAGTCTCAGAGGATGGGCAGGTGTGTGTGCGTGCGTGTGCATGCATGTGTGTGTGTTTGTATGTATGTGTAAGGTGAGGGGGCAGTGTGTGGGTCTGGGTCACAGGGGATTTCTGTCACCATGAGCCTACCCCTTTGACCTACTCAGGGATTTTTGTTGTGACACAACCTCCTAACTGGCCTCTCAGCTGTAGGGGTTGGCATGGCTCCCCAAGTCATCATCAGCCATCTGATGGACCAAGGTTTCCCACTTGGCCTATCACCAGACTCTCCCCCTAGAACAGTTTCAAACTCAACATAGAATCTAGCACTTTCTTATTTATTTATTCTTGAAACGGCATTGTACACTGTGACCTTGATTTGAAGCATCCTTTTTTCACTTTGGCTTGGAATTTGTTTTCTATCAGTGGTCTGACTGAGCAGCCTGTGAGCCTAGCAGCTACTGTCTTGGGGAGTTCAGCTGTGCCCTCTCACAAAATGGTTATCCCAGCAAAATGCTTCCAGCCTACTGTGGAGGGATAGGGAGAGTCATGCAAACTCCACTGGAGTATCCAGGAAGCCCCTACTACCTGTTATATATGCAATTCTGCCTTAATTGATGTGCTCTTCTGGAGAGACTAGAGTATATGGGGGTGCTTCATCTATGCAGTTAGGGGGAAGGCCTTTTCATCTCTGCTGGGTAAGGCTTTCCAGGTGTGGCCTTTTGGGGGGGGTGTCACACACTCTTATAAGCAACCCCTCAAGGTCTCTAAGGAAGCCTGCTAAACTCCTTGGTTCCCCAGAGTGAACTTTGGTGGGATGGTGCCTCAGTTTGTTGAGGGGGTGGATACTGTGCATGTCTCCCCAGGGAAGGACTTTTAGCATCAAGTAGGTGTACGTTCAACGTTATCTTTATTGTTATCATTGTTGTGTGTGTGTACAGGGCTCCACAGATCAGCTCTCGCCCACTTGTGGTTGACAGGTGACAACTTTGTGGAGCCTGTGCTGTCCTCCTACCATGTGGGTTCCCGAGGCAGATCTCAGGTCCTCAGGCATCATCTTCCCAAGCAGATCCTTACAAGAACTGAAAGTTGTTTTTCATTTCCACCAACATGACCATGCTAAGTTGGAAGTCTTCATACGAGTTCCAGCCTTTCTGGTGTTGGTGTCTGGAAGACGAACTGTAGGACAGGTCTCACCAAATTCCTCTCTGGATAAAAACACTTCAATGGTACACTCCTAGCGGGGGGCCTTGCTTTCCCATTTAGCTGCCCAGCTCAATGCCCGTGTGCTGGCCATCCTCATGGGTGACAGACACATCTCATTCAGTGAGATAGACTGGCATTCCTGCACCTTTTGGCCCGTGGCTCCTGCACTCCTAGGATCACAGTATATTCTTCCTGTCAATCTTCTTCCCTTCTCAGAGGGAGAGCTTTGCATCTTTACTTTGTTGCTTTATACCTGCTTTCTTCCTCCCAGTTCATAGAGCTCCCAGGATTTGGAGCTAGCCTAAGCCTTCAGCACCTCAGGAGGTCGGCGGGTCTTTGAAGGCTATACCCGGCTCTCTGCTTCCACCACACTTCCCTGTCTCATGATGGCCTCAAAGGCCATGTTCCAGGCATTGCCCAAAAGTGCTGGAAACTTTAACATGAACAATGATTAAAACCCTGCTCTCCCATGCTGGGTAGTGGTGACACCCACCTTTAATCCCAGCACCCAAGAGGCAGAGGCAGGTGGATTTCTGTGAGTTCAAGGTCAGCCTGGTCTACAGAGTGAGTTTCAGGACAGCTAAAGCTGCACAAAGAAACTGTCTTGAAAACCAAACCAATCAACCAAATAACCAACCAAACAAACAAAAGCATGCTTTCCCATTAATTTTTGAATGAATGAGTGGATGGAAGGATGAATAAGAACCTTGACTTATTAATGGTTCTTTGCCTGCATGTATATGTGCCTCGTTCCCACAGAGGCCAGAAGAGGGTGTCAGGTCCCCTGAAACTGGAGTAAGAGGTGGTTGTAAGCTGCCATATGGGTGTTGAGAACTGAAATCAGATCCTCAGGAAGAGGAGCCAGGGCGCTTAACTGCTGAGCCATGTCTCCAGCCTGAATTAGAACCTTTAATCTGTTTTATCCCACAATTATTTTCCCCTGTCTTAGACTTGCTGTGTAGACCACACTGGCCACAGAGATCCATCTGCCTTTGCCTCCCAAACACTGGAAATAAAAGGTATGTGCTACCACACCTGGCTATATATTTTGTTCTTATTCCAAATTATTATTTTATTTCAAATCATTTAATCCGTGTGGATTGTGGTAGTTTGAATGAGACTGACCTCCATGGGTTTATACATCTGAACTCTTGGTCCCCAGTTAGTAGAAAGTGGAACTGTTTGGGAAGGATTAGGAGGTGTAACATTGTTGGAGGAGGTTTCAAAAGCTGACACCAGCTGGGCGGTGGTGGCGCACGCCTTTAATCCCAGCACTCGGGAGGCAGAGGCAGGCAGATCTCTGAGAGTTCGAGGCCAGCCTGGTCTACAAGAGCTAGTTCCAGGACAGGAACCAAAAAAACAGAGAAACCCTGTCTCGAAAAACAAAAAAAAAAAAAAAAAAAAAGCTGACACCAGGCTCAGGCTCTCTTATCTTCCTGCTGCCTTTGGATCAGGATGCAGAACCCTCTGCTACTGCTCCAGCAGCGTGTATATCTATGCTGCCATGCCCCCCACTGTGATGATAAGGGCTTAAGCCTCTGAAACCATAAACAAGCCCCAACGAAGTGCTTTATCTTTAAAGACTTAGACACTGGAGTGAAACAGTTTCCTTTATCCTCAGCTCTTTTTACCCCATGGTCACGTGGCTGAGCCCTCTGTGTTCAGCTCTCACATATTCCTTTGGGGCTCAACCTTAGTCCGAGAGATAACTTTTTTTTGATCATCATTCCTCAATGATTTTTTTTTCTGGGTGTAGAAAAGCCAAGATTTGTGTGTGGATCTCAATTTCACTTACATTGTTGACTTGTCTCACGTGTTCTGATATTTGCTAGACAGTTCTTTTGGACTTTCCTGAGAGGCAGGTCGATTTTCTCATCTTCTCTTCACCATCTCTTCCTCCTCCCGCGAAGGGCCAGTACGGCCAGAGCAGGGAACCACAGTTACGCTTGTCCGTATTGTTTCTCCTTCATGGAGAGCTTCCCTCAGCCGTGTGGTGGGCTTGCGCACGTTTATGCTTTGATATTCCATTTCTAAGATGGCTGGTGTTCCGAGAACCCTCCTTTCCTAGGAGCTCACTGAGCATTGAACCTTGTCAGTCTTGTGGCGAGTTGGCTGGG
>NW_004949096.1:35694402-35696580 GCF_000317375.1 Microtus ochrogaster
AAAAAAAAAAAAAAGAATATCTCTAGAGCCAGCACTTTAACTCCTCAGGGTCGTGGTGTTGGGAGTAGGAGTCTTTGGGAAGTATGTGGGTCATGGAAACCCTCACAGGTAGATTGATGCTTTCCTTGTGGGAATGAATATTTGGGAGCGCAGTTCCTTTCTCACACACCCACTTACCCTTCTTGTTACCATGACTTGAGGACCAAAGTCCTTGTGGCTTTCCAGCCCCCAGAAGCATGGGCCAGCATTACCCTTTGTCCTTTCTAAGTTACCCAGTCTCCGGCATTCTGTCATAACCATAGAAGATGGACAGGTGTCAAGCAGAGGAATGACAAGAAATATAATTTAGAAAGTTAATTCTGGGTGCGGTGGAAGGATGAATGAAGCAGGAACCAGGCTGGAGGTCCTGTCTGTCAGCTCCTGCACCAAAGACAACCAGGGACACATCTGCGGCTGAACAAGCCAGGCTTATCTACAGGACGAGAGGACGCATAATGCGGGAAAACCATGGGGTCTCAGTAAGGGTGTGGGAAAGAACCTGCTGCAGGATTTGGGCTGTCATTATTGTAGTGATATTTCATTTGTATTTTAACAAATAAAGCTTGCCTAAAGATCAGAGAGTAAAACAGCTGCCCTGGTTAGCCTTACAGACCAGGCAAGTGGTGACACACACCTTTTATCCCAGTAGCCACATTAGCTTGCAATAGAAACCGGGTAATAGTGGTGCATGCTTTTAATCCCAGCACTAGAGAGGAATATAAGACGGGAGGAGACAGCTCTCAGTCAGTCTCATCCTGAGGATTCCTGGAGGCAGGATCGCCGTTTCGGACAGTGGCTGGCTGTTTTGCTTTTTGAACTTCAGGCAAGCTTTATTTATTAAACTATAAGTGAAATATCACTACCTATTATGACTCTTTTTTTTGTTTTTTTGGTTTTTTTGAGAGTTTTTTTGTTTTTTTTTTGAGACAGGGTTTCTCTGTAGCTTTGGAGCCTATCCTAGAATCAGCTCTTGTAGACCAGGCTGACCTCAAACTCACAGAGACCTGCCTGCCTCTGTCTCCCGAATGCTGGGATTAAAGGCGTGCGCCACCACTGCCTGGCCTCGTTATGACTTTTTAAAGAAGGTATTATCATTGGCTCCCTGGTGAAGCACACACATTGACTAGTCCAGTTCCCAGCACTCCCATCAGATGCTCGCAAGTGCCTGAGACTCCAGCTCTAGGGGACTCAAGCTCATGTTCTCCTTGGGCATTAGCGAGTGTGGACGCATGTGTGCACACACACACATTTGCAAATGTCTATTATCAGTGTGTGTGTGAACATGACGAGGTATGCTGTGGAGGTCAGAGGACAACTTCTTAGAGTTGGTTTCTTTTCTTCAGCATTTATATGGGTTCTGGGGAACGAACTCTGGGCCTTGGCCCTGTGTGGCAAGTGTTTTACCCACAGAGACATCTTGCCAGTTCCCTTGTGACTTGTTTGGGCAAAGTGTGATGAGTGGGCTCCAGCTCTGGGTGAAAATGTATCAAAATAGCATGGGCAGTTTGCACTGCCCCTCAGGGCATTCGTACACTAAAGGACACAGGAAAGACAAGCCAGAAGGACATCAGAGCTGGGGCAAAGGCAGCTGTCCCCTGGGAGCCTAGAGTCCCCAGGAAAGCTAGCCACAGCTACACATAAGTGCAGGGGTTGGGGCTGGCACATTAGCCCAAATCTCTTTCATCTCTGCTTGCTTGAGCTCCCTGGCAGAACCCTTAGGAAGCAGAGAAGGGAACTTAGCTGGGTCTTGAGGATCCAGAGCACGGAGAAAATGGGTCTGGGCAGAGGAAGTGTGAAACAGTCAACTGGTACACATGGCGCATCCCCAAAGCTGAGGAGTTGCCTTGCCTGATCCTTAAATTTGTTCCAGAACCACAGTGTCCCCATCCTAGGCTGTATGCTGCTCTTGGAGGAGACTTCAGGGGGTTAAAAGGGAAGTTACTGCCAGGTGTGGTAACATGTGCCTTTAGCCATCACTCGGGAGGCAGAGGCAGGAGGGTCTCTGAGTTCGAGGCCAGCCTGGTCTATCTACATAACAAGTTCTAGGCCACCCAGGGCTACATAGATCCTCTTGAGAGAGAGAGAGACAAAGACAGAGACAGACAGACAGACATGTACACATGCACGCACACACACACA
>NW_004949096.1:35696741-35699366 GCF_000317375.1 Microtus ochrogaster
AGAGAGAGAGAGAGAGAGAGAGAGAGAGAGAGAGAGAGAGAGAGAGAGAGAGAGATATTGTTGTAGGTTCCAGAAAGGAGTGGGACCCAGGGTGTGGGAAGAATGGGACAAACCAGGCTGGCTGCCCTGCTGGGCCTGTCTAGCTAGATGGAGTCTGTCTCTTGTCATGTCCAGTCTTTTGATGGGGTAAGCCTTCCTTGAGTGTGTGTGAGGCAGCTGACCTTGAAACAGTTCTTTTAGGACCGGGGAACTGGTAGGCTAGGACAGGTCTTTTACTGCTCCCGGGCCTTTCTCAGCACATCAGTGCCTCTGCTTCCAGAAAACAAAGTCAGCAAAAAGAAGCACAAAGAAGGCTCAGCTAGGCTGCCGGGGGCACTGCCTGAAGGTGGACAACCATGAAAGCCTCATTCTCTTCTCTCTGACTGCCTTCTCTTGCCTCGGGATTCAGGAAGTAGGGACAGGGACTGGGGAGATTGGGGGACCAAGAAAAGAATGGCCCTGTCCTCAACTGGAGAAGATACATGCGACATGGGCAAGACGACAAGCTTGGGATCTCCACGGAGATGGTTGCTGCCTCTGTCCCCAGGCCCACTGACTTTCTTGAATTCGTGTATCTGCTGTCCCTTAATTATTTAAATCATTTCCCCATCGACAACCCTTCATGGTTTCCAAAATGCCTTCCCGGATGGTGAGGCTCACTGAATTTCCATAGCCACGTGGTGAGGTGGCCCTGCTCTGGTCCCTTCCTCAGTGAGACTGAGGGGACATGACTCATCAGAGGGGTGGCCCAGCGTTGGCTGGGAAGGGGAAGGTGTCTGCTTGATGATTCGTGAGCAGTTTCTGTTTCCCTCATTTAACGGGATGTCGGAACCCTTCCCTGCTGGGATCTGTTACCCACACCGGACTCGGTATACAGAAGCTCCCCCTGCCCGGCAGGGTTGGGTGTGGCAAGCCCTGCTTGGCCTTATTTCAGGACTTCCAGGCCTCTGGACACCACCTCCTGGGTGCCCCCAGAATCACCTCGATGCAGCCTTTCCTCCCGTGGCCCATTAACCAGTAAGCCCCTTCCTGTCCTTCCTTCCACTTCTCAGGACCCCAGAAGCCTGGATGGGGAGACAGACTTGCTAAGGCCAAGTCAGGGGCTCTTTGATATGATTCCTTCCTTCCCACCAGAACCAAGGTTAGCGACTTTCCAGAGCACAGATGCTGATTGGTTCTAGGAGGGGGAGGGACCAGCCAAGGCCTGCAGAATGATGTGCGAGGAGGGACAGCCCCTTGCTCAGGTCTCACCAGGCCGTGACTCATTTGCTTTGCTGAGTCTCAGATTTCTCCTATGAAGGAGGCCTGAAAACAGTCCCCGCCATGAGGATAAAGGTCACTGGGGAGAGGTGGGAGTGGATGGCGGCAGCTGTGTGCACCCTTATTTCAGGGGATCAAGTCTCTGAGGGCTTCACAGTTCTGGCCACTAGGCACTCAATAAGTAGTCACTGCTCCTTGCTATGGCAAGCTGGGGGGCTTCCTGGAGGAGGTGGTATGGATGCTGGACTCCAGCAGGAACTTGGGGCATCCTAGTCTATGTGGGCTCTTCAGTGAAAAGGATCTCTGTGAGCAAAAGGGGTGTGGGGGTCCAGGGAGCTTCATGGTAGCGAAACTGGCTCTGCCATAGAACACGAACCCGAAGAGATGACCACCTTGACTGCCCTGCTGAGGGCTTCAAGATCCCCTCAGAGGCACCAGTGGGCCTCCACTGGGCCAGATGTCCTTCTTAGAAAAATGGTTTTGATGGCAGCGTGGAAGAAGGGTGGTACCGGGAGCCAGGCTGAGAGTGGTGGTATTTATCTGAATCCCCAGAATTCGGGAGTCTGAGGCAGGATGATGGAACATAATTGTGGTCAGTCTGGGCCATATTGTGAAATGCTGTTCAAACAAATCTGGTCAGGAGAAGTCAGGGCCTGCTTAATTCCGAAACAGCCTGGTTGGTTTAAAAAGCTCTCTGTCACAACCTCACACTGGCCTCAGAACTCTTTGTTCTGTCACTTGATGCACCCACCCAGCCTGTGTGGGTGGCCAGTCTCTGATGGTTTCACACCATGGTGTCAAGCATTCTGCTGCTTTCAGGCTCAACAGTGGCTGGGGCCATAGCTCGGTTGGTAGAATGCTCTGCCTGTAGCTTGCACAAAGCCCCGTGGTCAGTCCCCAGCACGGTAAAACCAGGCACACCTGTAGTTCCAGGTGAAGGCAGGAGGAGCAGAGGTCTGTGATCATCTGAGCTTGGAGCTAGAGACCAGCTGGCAGCCTGGGACGTAAGTATCGAAAAACCTCGGATTCTCATTAAAAAAGATTACCAACCGAACATAAAAAAACCCCTACAAAAACAAACAAACAAACACCTTTGCTTTTTGCTTTCCCTCTTTACGCCTTCATTCCAAACAAGTTCTGAAGACTCAGCAAGATGAACTAGACAGATGGCTCAGCAGGTAAAGCTCTGCCCTCACAAGTCAAGAAGATGCAGAGAGAGACAAAGTTCCACAAAGTTGTACACTGAGCTCCACACACATGCTGTGGCATGACATGTCCTGCTATCACACACACACACACACACACACACACACACACACACACACA
>NW_004949096.1:35699466-35715367 GCF_000317375.1 Microtus ochrogaster
GAGAGTCCCAGCTCCCAGAAGGTAGGATCTGGCCACGTGTGAAGTCATATGCCCCAGGTCCTGGACAGACATCTATCTCTATTCTGCTCCCACAAGACGGGGTGTTGGCAGGGCTGATTGCACCCCCAGAAGCTGCTGGAGGCAGAAGGAAGAGCTAGCAAGCCTGCACCCATCTTTGGGAGCCTTTCCCAGAGGGCTTGGCGGGACTGCCACCCTCGCACAGCTACTGGGAGGACAGGACAGGTGGTAAAGAAGAGGGAAGAAAGAGCTGTTGCTCACCTCTGGTGGCCCACATTCTGGGAGATCTCTTGGTCTGTAATGGGACTGGTGATCTGTCTCTCAGAGAGGTGGGAAGCTGAACACTGGCTTGTGATAGTCTCAAAGTACTTGGGAATGTGAAAATATGACTGAGCGGCTCAGATTTACAGCTGACGGAGGCAGTATGGGCACTGCAGCTTGGGCCACTGCGACCAGGCTTGGTTTCTTGTCAGGTGTCGTCTGGTTCCAGGCTCTAGGGAGTGTGGTGGTGGTGGTGGTGGTGGTGTATGTATTGTATGGGGAATCTTCAGGTTGGCCTGATTAGGCTAGGACCAGAGCCTGAAGCACTGTGCTCTGGCAGGGTACAAAGGGTGCATGAGGAAGTCTCCAAAACTCTTGCTGTGCTTGACTGGAAGGAACTGTTTAGGTCATGTTGGCCATCCACCTACCTCAAGGAGGCCTCAGTTCCTAGAGGGGAAACAATTGGACTGGGGCGTATGTGTCTTCAGAATACTTACTTACCTTGGTCCCTCAGCTTGTAGTCTCCTGACTTACCTCTGCCTCGAGGGACAAATACTTGTGCTGAGGGTTAAGCCAGGATATCCATGTCCCTCCTTAGATCCAGGGCTCAGGGAGGGTGGCACTGAGTGCCAGCTCTGCTCTCAAAGTGTATGCTCCAGTGTGGGGCTGTCACTGAGCTGGGGAATAGGTGGTGCAGAGCGAAATCAGCTGGGTCCAGCTAGGACGTGTGGACCGTTCCACAGCCAAGGTGCACCGCCCCCCCCCTTAACATTTCAAAGGATACCAAGAGCAGAAGTGCAGAATTTGGGGTGCAGGATGAATTTCTGTGTGGAGTTCTTTAACCCTGGCTTACAGGAGGGAACTGGGTCAGTGCCATCCTGAGGCTTTGAGCAGAGAGAGATTGGCTCCAGTCACTGGGTGGCAGGGAGGGACACACCGTTTATGTCTGCAGAAGGAGGCTGACATGGGGAGGGATTTGACAAGCCATGCAAGGACTGGGCCCCTACCTCAGCAATGGCTCAGCTTTCCTCCCCGAGGGAGAGGCTGTTGAGGGTGGGACAGTCTAAAGAGAGCCAGAGGGAGGGACAGAGGGGGCAGGCAGGACGGGCAAAGAACAGAGAGAGCAAAGCCAGAGTGAGAGAAAGGAGGAGGCACTGCCCTTTTGCTTTCCCTGGTGTTTCTGGCAGAGTGAAGGCAACACACCTTCCCTTGTGATGTGTGTCCTGTTTCCCTCTTCCCCCTCAGCAGGGAGGAGCCTTAGCTGGGGCTCTGACCTAATGACTGTTGTCTTTGGGGCTGCACTTTGAGGCCTGCTTGCCCCCCCCTGCCCCAGTGGGAGATCTCAGTCCCAGCCAGCTACCTTGTGATGGTTGGCACATGGGGTGTGCCTGGTTCCTGTAGGTTCTGTCCCAGAAGCAGGTGTAGATCATCACAGCTCCCACCTTTCCTGGCCACTGGGAGCCCTATCTCCGAGGTTTTCCCTCTTCGGGGTAAACTGAGTCTTACCTCTTTGCACTGGGGAGCTGAGGCAGTTGCTCCTTGCTTAGGCCCTGCTGTGGGGGAAAGACTGGAGCAGGGTTGCCATCTGGCCAGCAGCTACACCCTAGCGGGAAAGGAAACGGGACAGAGGGAGATTTCGTTTCACCATGGCGCTCCAGAAGGTCCTGTCTGTGGCTTAGCATTGTGCTACCACAGAACTGGCTGGACCTCCTCACCCCAGAAAGTGGAGGGTGTCAGGGTTGCATGGCTGTGATGATAAGCTCATCTCCAGCTGGCAGCACAGTGTTCTGGGGCACCCAGTATGGTGCCTGACACTGGGGCTGGGGAGCCCTGCTGCTAAGTTTGCACATCAAGGTCTAACATCATGAACCATTTCCTCCAACTTGGAGACCAGCACTGATGATGGAGGTGTGTGCGTGTGTGAAGGGTGTTTGTCAGGGGTGTATTTCTTTGGTTCTAACTAATGTGTGTGCATGTGTGTGCATGTGCGCATGTATGTGCGTGTGTGTTTGTGTGCACGTGTGCACGCGTGTGTAGCTGATATACATGTGGGTCTGATGCAGTGGGATATGTGTGTTGGTGTGTGTAGTACTTCTGTGGGTGTCAGTACCTATGTGAGGAGAGGGCAGCACCCAGGCCCCAGAAATGGTCCCTAGCAGTCTAAGAACTTGCTTCTTCCTTGGCGGCACAGAGGAGGTGGCACAGGCCAGTAAGGGAAGGGGATCGTCACTCTTCAGCTGTCAGAGAAATGGACTAGAAGCCTTGCATCTAGGCAGGGACAAGTCCCAAGTGGAAAGTGGACAGGCACTTATAGGAAGTGCACTGTCTCTGGACCATTGGTCAAGGGGGAAGGGGTATGGCTGCAGGACGGGTGGGAATGTCCGAGGAGTCGGCCTGTGGACCTGGGGTCTGGCTCCTGGGGCTGTGGTGGAATTGCCGATGCAGGGTTTCTGTGGGCTGTGCTGGCACTTGCGAGGCCACATAGTGGTGGTGTGTTTAAGAGCCCATGGGTGCTAGAGGAGTCTCAGTTTGACTGTACAGCACTGTGGGTTTGAGGGCAGGCATGCCAGTAGGGCTGCGTAAGCATGAGGGCACACGTGTGAGACGGTGAGCACATTTGCGTGTGGGCACATGTGGCCCCGGTGTCTGGGGACTCTCCACGATGACCTGCAAAGCTGACGGTGTGCACATCTGTGTGTAGGCACATGTGGCCCCCCGGTGTCTGGGGACTCTCCACGATGACCTGCAAAGCTGATGGTGTGCACATCTGTGTGTAGGCACATGTGACCCCCCCCCCCCCCCGGTGTCTGGAGAGAATGGTTGGGCTTTTTCAGGAACTGCCATCTGCAGGAAACATCTTATCTGACTTGAGCATTAATCCTGCCTGATCCTCCCAGGTGCTTCCTCTGGTGACCGTCCCCACACTGTCTGCTCTTAACTCCAGACCCTGTCCCCATATCCTGCTGTGTCCACCCCACCCCCACTGCCAGTTCTCTTGGACTGGAGCTTCTTCCTTAACCCTTGCCTCAGCATTGAATGTGCACCCCTCTGCGTTGGGGTGCACACACAGCAGGGCCCTGGGTGGGCTCAGGCTCAGGAGGGTGAGGACAGGAGGCTTGGACCATATCACACTCTAGGAATCTGGCCACGGCAAGAGCTCTGCCCTCTCTCCCTCGCAGCTGCCCCCTCCAGTCTGTTCGACGGTCTTTCTGGCTGAAGTCACTGTCCCCTGTCCCCAAACCACTGCATTAGCATCTTACCACACTCTGGTCATTATATTCCCTACCTGTTCACCTCTCACAGCTGAGGGTCAGCCTGATGGTTCTGCACCATCAGAATCTTTCAAGGGTTTCCATCGGCCTTTCAAGAGGATCAGATCTTCATGGGAAGTAAGGGTCTGCCCACCAGCTGCTCCACTGACCCCCTGTTTGACTCCCTACCTCTTGCTTTGGTCTGGACTTCCTCCCCTGGCTGGCCCCTCGCCACCCCCCAAGTTCCAGCTGAAGAGTACACACTCTCAGTGGAGCCTTTCTGCTCTCTCACCGCTCTGAGTCCTTAGCTCCACCTCCGTTACTCTGACGCAATCTTAGTGATGTGTTCACAGTGCAGACTCTGGCTTCCATGGACGGTCACCCCAGAGAGGATTGAAGTCTTGTCTACCTCATTCATGGCCACATCCCCAGCACCCAGAACAGAACCTGGCATGTTATAAATATTCCTGGTGAGGCATGTGTCCTGGGACATGAGGAGTTCTAAGGCAAGGAATGTGCTCAGTGTTAGGAATTTTTCCTAATGCGAGCTCTCTGCCGACGCAAACATCCCAATCAAGCCAAATCACAAGCCAAATTAAGAAATATCCAGGTTTAATGGGATTCCTGTGCTCTCAGATGGCCCCGAGGGGGAACTGGGAGGCCGTGAATGTGACCACTGCGGGGAGAGGAAAGAGACCATGAGGGGACCTTCTGGGGAAGCAGTTTAAGTAGACTGGGGGAGTGGTCAAGATTTTGGCGGGCTCGTCTTGATACTCCTCGGGGAGGAGTCAAGGCTTGGCGGGCACAGGGATGGGTTCTCCAAAGATGGAGGCCAGAGACTGGGGACTTGGGACTTACATTCCAGACTGTTTGTATAAGGGGTAACAGGAAGCTGAGGTGACATTTTGACTAACATCTAGGCTCTCTTAGAGAAAAGGGGCATTAACTCAATTATGGCTACTTCCTGCGGGCATAGGGCAATGTGAGGAAGGGGAGAGCTAGGTGTTGGTGGGTCCACGCTCAGTGAGAGGTGTGGCTGGGAAGGCATCTCATATAATGTCATCCCAGAGACGTCAGGCATCTGTTCCTAAGGGAAGGGTGAGAGCGCAGAGCCCCAAAACCATGGACATGTGTATCAGACAGTCCCAATTGATAAAGATTTTGTAAGAGGCACCCCAGGGGTGACAGCGGATCTGGCTTTGAACTTCAAGTGCCCATTTTAAAGTCTATGCCCAACCAAGTGGTAAGTCTATTACTGTGAGGCTGCTAAAATAGCTCTCAGGCCCAAAGGGGTCATGGAAATTGAATGCTAGGCATCCCTGGAGCAAACAAAGTCCACCTCATCTAAGCCTGATCTTGCCAGTCTAGCCATTGCTGAGATCAAACTCTTGGTGAAAGCTCACAGTTTCAATAAGAGTCCAATAATCAACAAAAGTAAGTATGAATGGGTCCCCCAAAACCCTATAGCATAGACAAGAAAAAGGGACTCACAAGACACAGCCGCTGTAACCCAGGAGCTGGTTTTAGTGTGGCATGGAAAGCTCAGATTGTGGACTAGGGGGTTTTTGACACGTGGCCACGTGGGACCTCCAAGATGTTAGGAATTTTTCCTAATGTGAGCTCTCTGCTGAGGTAAAAATCCCAATCAAGCCAATCTTGACCACTTCCCCAGTCTACTTAAACTGCTCCCCCAGAAGGTCCCCTTGTGGTCCCCACCTCCCGTGGTCGCATTTGTGGCCTTCCAGTTCCCCCTGGGACCCACCCGAGAGTGCAGGAATCCCATTAAACCTAGATATTTCTTAATTTGGCTTGTTGTGATTTGGCTTGATTGGGATTTTTGCGTAGGCAGAGAGCTCGCATTAGGAAAACATTCCTAACACTCAGGGTCACCAAAATGGGAGTGGGTGAACCCAGGACACCTTGCTTTTCATAGAAGTGATGATGGGCACTCATTGATATGACTGGAGGGCTTGCTTTCTGGAACCTTCCACTGCTTTGAGGGCCTAAGGACACTTCTCTCCTGGAGCCTGGGGCATGGTGGGAATAAGGGCCAAGTCCTAAGTCTAAGCATAGCTGCCAGTAGAGATGCCTCAATCCCCAGCTCAAACCTGGGCAACTGTGGGTTTTTGTTGTTGTTTTGGTTTTGGAGTACAATAGACTTTCAATGGGGAAAAGAACCCCGAGTGTCTGCAGCTCTGAGGTATTGGCAGCTGGGCTGGAAACAGCACTCTGCTTCTGAGACAGTCAGCGCTTTCAAGATGGAGGCCTTGGCAGTCAGGCCTTAGAGAGAAGAGGCTAGGGCAGAGCAGGGCATCTGGTGGGAAGGACCTGGATCCTGGGAACATGGTAGGAAGGGCACAAAACAACTAAAGTTCCAAGTATGGCTCCACTGTCTCCTGACTTGGAGAGCTTGGGAAAGGTACCTAGATTCTCACTGCTTCGCGTTCCCCCATGCAGGTTTGGTGTAGCACTCTCCGGCTTTTGATGGCTTTGGGGTTTAAATCTGATCGTTTTTTAAGAAATGGGACAGGGCAGGGCCTATGGAAAGCCCAATGTAGTTGTTATTGTGAACCAAGGCTTGTGGGTGGTATGTGTCTGGGGCAGCAACGAATGTAGGGCAACAGAAGGTCCCTGCAGACTCTCACTAGAGGCAGGAAAGTCCAATGGTTAAATCCAGACTCCAGACAGTATTAGCATAGGCTGGTGACTCTCCTAGTCAGGATTACTACTGCCGTGATGAAACACCATGACCAAAAGCAAGTTGGAGGCAAACGATTAATTTTACTTATGTTTCCACATCCCTGTACCATCACTGAAGGAAGTCGGGGCAGGAACACAAGCAGGGCAGGAACCTGGAGGCAGGAGCTGATGCAGAGGCCATGGAGGGAGGAGGGTTGCTTACTGGCTTGTTCCCCATAGCTTGCTCAATCTGCTTTCTTATAGAATCCAGGACCACCAGAATCTCTGCCCACAATGGCCTGGGCTCTACTACATTGATCACTAATTAAGAAAGTGTCCGTGCCAGGCGATGGTGGCCCACGCCTTTAATCCCAGCACTCGGGAGGCAGAGACAGGCAGATCTCTGTGAGTTCGAGGCCAGCCTGGTCTACAGAGCTAGTTCCAGGACAGGCTCCAAAACCACAGAGAAACCCTGTCTCGAAAAAGAAAAAAAAAAAAGAAAGTGCCCGATAAGCTTGCCCGCAGCCTGATGTTATGGAGGTATTTTCTTAATTGAGGCTCCCTCCTCTCCACTGACTAGCTCCTATCAAGTTAACATGAAACTAGCCAACACAGTGGTCTTAGTACCTCCACTGGAACGCCTTTGAACTTTGGTTTCTGTCTCAGTTCATTTGGGCTGCTGTAATCAAATGCCTGAGGCTGCACAATTAATTAAAAAACAGTGACAGATTAAGAAGACAGTTCAAAATCTCCAAGGATGGACATCAGTAGAGGGCCACCTTACTGTGGTGAAGCCTGAACTCATTTCTACCATACAGGCACCAACCCATTCTACTCTCTTGGCCTAGTCACCTCTCATTAGGTTCTTGTTCTAAACCAGTGCTTCTCAGCCTTCCTAGTACAATTCCTCATGTTATAGTAACCACCAACCATAAAACTATTTTTTTTTTGTTTTTTCGAGACAGGGTTTCTCTGTGGTTTTGGAGCCTGTCCTGGAACTAGCTCTTGCAGACCAGGCTGGTCTCGAACTTACAGAGATCTGCCTGCCTCTGCCTCCCGAGTGCTGGGATTAAAGGCGTGCACCACCACCGCCCGGCTCCATAAAACTATTTTTGTTGTTACTTCATAACTGCAATTCTGCTACTGTTGTGAATTGTAATGTAAATGTGTTTTCTGATGGTCTCTGGTGACCCCTGTAAAAAGGTTGTCTAACCCCCAAAGGGGTTGTGACCTACAAGTTGAGAAGCACTGTTCTAAACATTGTTGCATGGAGCATTAAATGTAGCCAAGTTGTGCAGATGCCTTGAAGCCACTGCAGTTTCTCTATCTCCAAGAGAATAGAGATGAGACGCAGATAACGCCTCTAAGGCTCCTAACATTTGGTTAGTCATTGTTCTCTTTATCAAGAACCCAGAAAGGTTGAAGTATTTGCCTAGGCTGCCCGGGCCTTGAGGGCCCAGGGTGGACGGGCACAACTATAACAAACGGATATGTGATAGAGAGGTGGGGAAGACAGGGAAAAAAGGAGTGATGTGTGCACTATGGACAGAGGTGATGTGACAGGCGAGAGAGGGACTGAGGTCTACATGCTGTTGTGGCCCAGTAGGCTCATCAGGATGGTCTACAACAGCCTGGAGCTTACATAGACTCAGCCCCCAAACCTGCTGCCCGGCCGCAGGGTTCTCTGGCTTTGAGCAATGATGGAGGCCAGAGATGAGGGATTGGACCTTCTCAAATGACCACTGGCCCCGTGGTGCCACCAGAGGTCACATTGGTTTCTGTGGTTAACGCTGCTGTCCCAGGCTGCGATGAAGCCTGAGCTACACGTGGACATACGCAGTCTGTGCCACTGCCCGATGTCTCTAGGCTTTGCTGCCTGGGGGAGCCATGCTGATGTGAGTGGCATGTCTAACTGCCTGAGGTCATGTGGAAGCTTCTGGCCCTTTCAGCTGCTAGGGGCCATGGGTGGGTCAGTGGTCCTAATATGGCCAAGGACCTTGTTGATGTCTGTGGATCCTGTCACTGCTTAAACCCATGCAGATGCCCATGGTCTGGGCTGCCGCCTAAAGCCATGTTAATGTCAGTGGGCTCAGGAGACCTGGCTCCACCCCTTGCTGGCCAACGAGTGAGGGCATTGGCATGGCCTGGGAGGGACAGCTGGCCCTGCCCCTTGTCTCTGATCCTGAAAGTCTCTAATCCCCCAGGTCCTAGAAGACACTTTGTCTCCTGCCACAGTGCACCTAGCTCTGGTCTTGGCACAGACCCAGGAGTCCTTTTATGACCCTGGAAGTCAGTGTGGTCATATTTCTGAGAATTAACTTCTTGTGAACCTGTTTCCTCCTCCACTGTGCCTAAGCCACAGATGCCTCTGGCTGCCAGCTTGGGAGTGGAGCTGGTTCACTGCTGGGATGCTCGGATGCCCGATGTATGCTGGGAAGGGTGCCCTAGGAGTGGGGGGTCTCCTCTAGCCATAACCAGGTACACAGGAAGGGGCATAGGCAAAACTCAGTCCTTGCATGGACATGTACGATCCAAAGTGTAGACTCTCACCTGACCATGGGATACTTACCATTGTCCACTGGGGCTCCTCCCTGTCCTATGACTCATGTGCTTGTCTTTATGCGAGACCACAGCCATGGGGACATCCAGATCCCCTGAACTACACAGCGCACAACGCTGGAAGGGACTGTGATGGTGCCTCTAGGGCAAGGTGTTCCCACTCTGGCGTCTTCTACCTGCATCACGGCTTATAGGGTGTTTGGGAACTGTCTGTGCCTTACCTAATAGCTTTCCTGAGTTGACTTGATTTTTTTTTTTTTACAACCCTAGCATTTATTTTAAAAGGGAAAGATAATCATCACTCTAGTGGCTAACTGGTGTCCCTGGCCATGAATACAACATGATCACGAAGGTAAGTATTACTGAGATGATGAAGTCAGCTCCTCGAAGGCGTCACTAGGGGTTTACTGCTGGGTCCCCAGCCCCCAAAGCAGGACCTGGCACACGAGTTCCCAGGACTGAGTATGCTCCTGAGTCAGTGAGTAAATGCAGAAGGGAATGAGGGACCTGAGCCACAGTGAAGAGGAGGAGGAGTGGAGGTCACGGGGGCCCTGAAGCCAGCCAGCCAGCCAGCCACAGTTACTCAGGTAACTGACAGGGATTTGAAAAGGGTAGAACTTCCTGTGTGCTTCGGTGTTCTTCAGTGCCCTATTTGGGCGCCTCTGCACATCAAAGGACCTCCTGAGCACAAGAGGAACCCAAATTCAGGTGACAGGTCCCTTTTCCCCACATTCAGTATGAGATCAGATTCAGGGGGAACCTCCATGGTAGAGCCACCGATGTCCTTCATCTGACAAACACGTGGGGCATGCCAGCCTCTTCTACCACATGTCTACTTGTGGCCAGCGGATCTTTGGGGCTTCCTGCTTCACCTTCCCCAGCAGGAGACTGGATGGCCACGGGACCCCTCTGCTTCCTTCCCACAGTGCTTGCCAGGTTGTGACGGCAGAGCTCAGGACCTGGGGTTCGGGTCTTTGCCTGGCAGGAGCCTGTGGGGGTGGCTGCAGCATAGCATCCGGGTGGGAGGCCTGGTCCAGGGAAGCTGACGTCACCCCTGACTCACTCTTCAGACAGGGCCGGGGGTGGCCTGTCACTCATCCCTAGGGTCACTCTCACCTTTATAACTACCCTGGCTCAGGCCTCTCAGCCCAGCCACTCACATTGCTTCTCCTCCCTGGGCCATCCGCTTGAGGCTAGGCTTGGAAGGAGGAAGGGAAAGGGTGTCAGGGCAGAGCCTCGAGCGTCTGACTGTGGAAGGGAAACCCATCCTGAAAGCCGACTGGGTGGACAAACCGGAATCCCAAAGGCAGAAGGCCAGTGACGTCTAAGCAGCCATCCAAATAAATGGTTACAGAAAATGACACAGAGAATTATCATTCGTTCCAGATGAGTCCCACATGGTTTTAATTGAAGAAAGAAAAATAAATAAAACCTGAGCCCCAAACTCACTTGTTAGGTCTGTTCTGTAAGAGTCAAGCCATGAAAAACCTGAAACAGAAACCGACAGCTGTGTGGTCACTTACTGTCCAGTGATGAGGCACTGGCAGCCTGTGGAGGAGCCAGGCTGCCTGGGACCCCCCTCATGCCTGCCCAGTTTATGTCCAGAGTCCTGCCTCCTCTTGGAAGACACCCAGGGGACGATTCTGGAGAACAGGGTCTTGAGAAGGTAGCAAGGGGTGGCAGACATCCCACAGATGACTCATTTGTGGCAGCCATCCAAGAGTTGGTAGGGGGACCTTTAGTCAGAACAGCAGGTGGGGGAGGGATGTGGGCTCTTCTACACCAGCCTTGGACTTTCACCCTGGTACCGAAGGTGGGGTTTCCCCCTGATTTGCGGATCTGGCAGAAGGAGAAAGCAAACCCCTCTTTTATGGTTAATTTGGCCTCCTTGAGTTCACCTGTGTATGTCAGTGCTGAAAAGGGGACAGTCCCAGGAGAGTGGTGTATTTGTGACAGACACAAGGACTGAGGCACCCAATCAACTTTCAGCAACACAATGTCACCCTGCGAGGAGGCCCAGCAGTGGAGTCCAGCACTGGCGTCAGGGACCTGGAGTTTCCCACAAAGCTAAGTTGATTTCATTCCTGCTGCAGGGACCTCAGCTGGTGGGGCCTCCCTCTTCTCCACAGCTGGAAGGCTGTGACTCCAGGCATGGCAGGTGACTCTGGTCAGCAAGACTAGACATGATGGTCCCCCTTCATGCTCTGTAATTTGTCCCTGGAATCAGCCATTAAGTCATCTGTGAGGCCGATGCCAAGGATAAGAGCCCCTATCGCCTTCAGGGATCTATGGTCCAGACTCCCTGGCTGGGTTGTCAGTTCTGCTGTATCAGCTTCCAGACTGACTCGGTGGGAAGGGACCCAGGCACAGCCTCATAGCCCGGGAACCAACGTGCATGATGCTGACACTGAGACACTGGACACTGATCCATGAGTCCTTGTAGATTTTCCCTTGCATTGGATCCCCGTAGGCTCCAAGCTCCAGGCAAAGAGGAAAGGCACAATATTCTGCTTCAGAACCCATATACCATACCGTCTGCTGGGGGTCCACACAGGTCCTAACTGTAGGCTTCCAACACAGAGGGGACATAGGATCTGTAGGGAAGCTGGAAGGCTCTTACTAAAGGCACAGAAAATTGGCTCGGGAATAAGGATTCGGGAGGTTGGGTTTTGAACACAGTCCCCACCCACCATGTTTGCTTCGGATGGAGTTCAGCCACCTACCAACATTTCTTGCCCCCAACCCAGGAGCCTGTCCCGGGAGGGGGGGAACCCATGCACAGCTGGGCCTCACCACATCCGGGAGGAGGGGGCTGGCACTTGTGTGGGGGAGGGCGGAAAGGCGGTGAGTTACCTAGATCTTCATTCTCATAGCTTAGTGTGGGACCAGGGCCTGTCCCAGGAGGGTTTGCAGTTCTAGGAGACTGGAAAGGGGCAGGTTCTGAAAGTGGCTCTCCTTCTTCCTCTGAAACTCCTGCCAGGCCCGACTAGGCCCTGGGAGAGCCCAGCACCGTCAGCAGAGTTCCCCTTCAACCCTAGCCGGTAATATGGGAAGTACTTCTTTTGGGGCCCTTGGGGGTTTCCCTGGGCCCCTTGGGGAAAGAAGCTGCCCCAGTCCTAAGTGGAAACTCGTCACAGGCCCCTGCTCCCCTTCCCCCATGAAGCCCCCAGACCCAGGGCTTTGGCTCCAGCCAGGCCAACTTTCAGAAAAACGCTGCCATGCGGAGAAGGGGACTGATGTTTTCCTAAGGTCTCTAAAATGACACAAGTGGTGTCCATTTTTCTAATGTATCATCATCGGTAGCAACAGGTAAAACTGGTCTATTTTTTTTTCAAAGGGGACTGATGTTTTCCTAAGGTCTCTAAAATGACACAAGTGGTGTCCATTTTTCTAATGTATCATCATCGGTAGCAACAGGTAAAACTGGTCTTTTTTTCCCCCGAAATTTCTAGGATGAAACCCCTGGGAGAGAATGGGAAAAGTGAGAAAGTCTAAGACCTCAGTAACTGGAAGGCTGAGTAGCTGGGAAGCTGAGTTCCCCAAACATCTAGCGGCCTGGAGCTGGGCAGAGTGGGGAGCGCTCAGGCGCAGACGCTGGGGAGACGTGGGTGGGGCCTCTAGACGCTTGGCTGACACTTGTCACGGTCTGGTCCCCAGTTTCTTCCCTTCCGTGCTCCTCCCCCAGGTGCCCCCCCCATTCATCTCCGGGAGCCCCGAGGGCGGCTCAGCCCACGTCCCACGTGAAGCCGCGGGGGCGGGCGCCGGCGCCTTCCTGCTCTATCCTTGTATGGTGACCCGAGGGGCCGGCCCTCGAGTACTTAAGCAAAGGCGCGACAAAGCGCGCCCAGAGCCAACAGTCGCCCAGGCCACACAGTCGCCGCCGCGGGAGCCAGGGAAGGGCAAGACGAGGGAGAGGACCTCGGGGAGCAGAAAGCTTTGCGATGCCGATCGCCATGAGGCTGGAGGCGGCGGCCGAGCTGGAGTGTGCGGCGCTGGGCGCACTGCTGCGGGAACCGCGGGAGGCCGAGGGCACGCTGCTGCTCGACTGCCGCCCGTTCCTGGCCTTCTGCCGGAGCCACGTGCGCGCCGCGCGGCCTGTGCCCTGGAACGCGCTACTGCGGCGCCGTGCGCGCGGCACCCCCGCTGCCGCCCTCGCCTGCCTGCTGCCGGATCGCGCGCTCCGGGCACGCCTGGGTCGCGGGGAGCTGGCCCGCGCAGTGGTGCTGGACGAAGGCAGCGCGTCTGTGGCTGAGCTCCCGCCCGATGGCCCCGCTCACCTGCTGCTAGCCGCACTGCTGCACGAAATGCGCGCGGAATCCACAGCCGTGTGCTTCTTGAGAGGTGAGCCCGCACCCCACGCCCGGCACTCCGCACCCCACGCCCCGTGCCCGGACCTCTTGGCTAATCTTATTCTTCCGGCAGGTGGCTTCAAACGCTTCCAGACATGCTGTCCGGATCTGTGCTCCGAAGGCCCTGCCCAGGCACTATCTCCTGTTGGAGCCGAAAAAAGCAGCTCTGACCCTAGGGCTCCTGTTTATGACCAGGTGAGTTGAAATCAGAATTATTTGACTTCCTGTCTAGCTTCATTGCCCACACTAGAGGGATGCCTCTGGGGAAAGCCAGGGGTGTATTCAACTACGTGTGTGTGTGTGTGTGTGTGTGTGTGTGTGTGTGTGTGTGTGCTTTGCATCATCACACAGACTTTAAGGCATGAGTGGCATATGTGTGTCTGAACGTATGTCCTCTTGTTTCCTAAAGACTTCAAATGTCCTAGAACTCCTCTTGTTTGTAGCAAGTCCGTGATGTCTCTGCCTCACTCAGGGCTCAAGCCCTCTGCCAAGGCTGAGGTCTCACCATTGTCCCCTTCCTCCTCCAGGGCGGTCCTGTGGAGATCTTGCCCTACCTGTACTTGGGCAGCTGCAGCCACTCCTCAGACCTTCAGGGGCTGCAGGCCTGCGGTATCACAGCCGTTCTCAATGTCTCTGCCAGCTGCCCCAACCATTTTGAGGGTCTTCTCCGTTACAAGAGCATTCCAGTAGAGGATAACCAGATGGTGGAGATTAGTGCCTGGTTCCAGGAGGCTATCGGTTTCATTGGTAAGGGAGCCCAGGGTTCTGAGGGAACTGTTCGGCAGAAGGTAGGGGGGCTGTTTCCTCTGTCCACCTTCCTGTCTGACTCCTCCCTCCCCATTTCCTTTTCAGACTCAGTGAAGAATAGTGGGGGCCGGGTGTTGGTGCACTGCCAAGCTGGAATCTCTCGCTCAGCTACCATCTGCCTGGCATACCTGATTCAGAGCCACCGAGTGCGGCTGGACGAGGCCTTTGACTTTGTTAAGCAACGTCGGGGAGTCATCTCCCCCAACTTCAGTTTCATGGGGCAGCTGCTGCAGTTTGAGACCCAGGTGCTATGTCACTGAGTCAAACCTGGTCTCACAGTGATGCCTCTCTGACTCTTCGGGGATGAGACTGTGGGCCTCTGGGCTCCTCTCTGTCCTCAAATTGGGGTGCTAGGAAAGCCAGGATGATGGCTTTTCTGATGTGGTGCTCTTCTGCTGGGGCTTTAAGGCTGGCCCTTATCCAGGGGACCAGGGCGGATAGTATATTTGCCCTCCCTCCCCCGACTCTGGCAGAAATGAACTGGACTCTAAACCCATGTATTGTAGTCCCATATGTTAAAGCCCTTGCTAGCCCAAGGGCTCACGGAACAAGCTGTGACAAGCAGTAACCGTGTCTAGGGGTGTGAACCCCTTGGTGAAAGCTCGAACCTTGTGCTCCCAGGGGAGCCAGGAAGTGATGCGTGTGTCACGTCACTGACATCTTGCCTTTGTGTGAAAGTATGTGTGCGTCTCGCCACAGTTGGTGCTGAGAAGTTGTGTTCAACTGACATTTAACACTCCCTCCCTGCCTTCCTCCCAGCCCCGTGGGCCAGGGAGGGGGCCGTTGGAAACAGCACTTTATATTTATATAGAACATTGAGGATGTGTCAATAAAAACAGTGTTTTGTTTAAAAAAAGAGCAATAGCACAAATGTCTGGTCTCAAGTCTGTGCCTGGGAGGACTGAACAACTGAGTGTCTTTACCACCTTGGCCTGGGGCCTTTCCCACACAGAGTCTAGCTTGTGTTTGTTCTGGGAGGGTTCAGGGAAGCAGACTCCAGTCTAGGTCTCAAACAGCTCAGAGCTTCCCTAATCAGACCCCGCTTCCTTGAAAACCCCATTTTCCCAGTGTGTGATGTGCAGGTGTGTGTTGACCGATGGCAGTCAGATCATTGTCTGGAACCCAGAACAGAGGGCACTGGCTTCCTGGGGCTGAATGAAGGGTACAAAACCAGTCCCCAGGGTCCATTCTGTCTGCCCTGGGGTAAGGCATGCAGAAGCTAGGGTTGTTCTCAGCCTTCCTCCAGGCCTGTGTCAGTTTCTATTGGGACATGGCTGTGCTCTTGATGTCCAGCTCAGGATGAGTAAGGGACACCCGGGCCTCAGAGTCATCATCATCTCATACACTGCATGACTAGTGCTGGCCGTCCACTCCGCATGACCAGTGCTGACCGTCCACTCCACATGACCAGTGCTGGCCGTCCACTTCACCTCATCATCCCTTACCTCCCGTGCTTCTAACGTCTTATCTCCCAACAAACGGCCTTTCTTTTCTTCTCTTATTTCTTTCCTTTCCTTTCCTTTCTTTCTTTTCTTCTTTCTTCCTTTCTTTTTTCTTTTCGTCTTCCACCTTATTTGCCTGGAACTGGATACAAAGACCAGGTTGACCTCAAACTCACAAGAGAACCTCCTGCCTTTGCCTCCTGGGTACTGTGATTAAAGGTACACTCCACCACAAATACATTTCATACCCTCCTTAAAATTTAATTGGGAGATTAAAAAAATAACAAACTTTATCATCTTTACCATTTTAAGTATTCAGTAGTGTTAGATTATAGTCACAATAATTTTCTCTAGAACTTTCCATCTTGAAAATGGGAACACATTGTATGTTGATACTAACTCCCAAACCCTCCTCCAAGTGGCCTCTGCATTTTGCTGAGTTAGTAACTCCGGGGACCTCAATAAGTGGGGGTCTACAGCATTTTTCTCCTTTAAAAAATTCATTCTTTGCCGGGCGTTGGTGGCGCACGCCTTT
>NW_004949096.1:35716672-35718556 GCF_000317375.1 Microtus ochrogaster
TTGGTTTTTCGAGACAGGGTTTCTCTGTGGCTTTGGAGGCTGTCCTCCTGGATCTAGCTCTGTAGACCAGGCCGGTCTCGAACTCACAGAGATCCGCCTGCCTCTGCCTCCCGAGTGCTGGGATTAAAGGCGTGCGCCACCATCGCCCAGCTCATGCCTTCTTTTTTATGGCAAAAAATTGAGTATTTAAGGTTGTCCACAGGAAGCTTTGACATACATGTGCATTGCGAATGATTCTTTCCATCAAGCTAATCTGCATTCTCATCCCCTGCATTGAAACCAGTCATCAGACATCAGCTACACTGCCTTTGTACCCCCTCCTTGTGGCTCTGACTTCCATGTCTTGAGAAATGCTGGCCCCAGTTCCAGCAGGAACGCTGACAGGCCCTTGTAGTCAACAACCAGGGCCCATTGGCACTGGCTTCCCTTCACTGGGCGCTAGGGTGGATTGATTCGTGTGCTCCAGGCTGTTGATTCAGCTGGGATCTCTGCATGAGGGTGTAACCAATAGGAAGAGAGTTGAGGTGCTTTGCATTTTGAATTAGAGAAGTGGGAAGGGGGCCCCAGCTGATCATGCCAGGAGGCGGTGGCGTTGTAAGGACCACATCCATTTGAGGGTCTGAGTGTCCATCCGTGTGTGTGTGTGTGTGTGTGTGTGTGTGTGTGTGTCCCAGCCATGGCTAGAGTCCCTGGGTGTTGATGATTGCTGGGTGTTCAGTGTGAAATTCCAGAGTCCTGTCACCAGGACCACCTGGTTGCTGAAATGAAAGCTTCTAGCCAGGTGTAGTGGCACACGGCTTTAATCCTAGCATTCATTAGGCAGAGACAGGCAGATCTCTGTGAGTTTTAGTCCAGCCTGGTCTACATAGGGAGTTCCAGGACAGCCAACGCTATGTAATAAGACTGTTTCAATCCGCCCCCACCAAAACAAAACAAAAAAGAAAACCTTATACAGGTGTAGTGACCACACTTCTATTATCAGTTACAATGGGGGAGGGTGCCTGGAGTTCTCAGGCAGATTTTCAGTGTCTGAGTCCCCTCTGGTAGGGGGTGGGGCAGGGAAAGCAGTCCCTTCTAGCGCTGCCCATGAACCTTGCTACAATGCTTCTCTGCCCTCTGGTGGCAGGAGACAATCTCAGGGACGCTAGGCTGCCAGGTTGTTTGTCTTGTGCCCCCTACCCAATTTTTAACCCATTTTAGCCAAGATGGATGGGACTATGGTTCAGCAGGCTCAGGCCTGGCGGAGGGTCCTCGGGTAGGAGTGAGCAGGTCTTCAGGTGGCGGCTGTTGGGAGGTTGTTCGTGGAGGTGATTGGGAGGCTGCAGGTGTGGGCTGGAGAAGCCTCTATTAAAGGGGCGGGTGGCGCAGCGCCTGCGCTCCGGATGTCTTTTCGTGCTTTGGTTCTGTATGTGGCTTGCTGAGAGGGTAGTGAGGACCCACCATGGGGAGCGTGAGAGGCCTGTGGTCTTGGATGCTAGCTTTGCTCTCCTTGCCGGGTAAGCTGGCTCCTGCCTCTGGGCACAGGGAGGAGGCCAGGCGCTGTGGCTGTAGCTTAAAGTAGTCTTAAACGAGCTTCACGGCTCCGCATGGAGGTCTCCTACACCCGTAGGTGCAGAGGGCCCGCCTAACCGTAGATTGCCCAGCACCACACCACATTATCTACTTGTTTTAAGGTACAGGCTCTTTTCTAACCCGGCTAGGGCAGCAGTCACTCCAGCTCTGAGCCCGGGTTGAGGAAAAGCTGAAGAGAAGGGGCTGTGGTTAGCCCTGAGTCTGGTGCCGCCACAAGATTTAAATTTCATCCTGCCAGCCGGGCGGTGGTGGGGCACGCCTTTAATCCCAGCACTCGGGAGGCAGAGGCAGGCGGATCTCTGTGAGTTCGAG
>NW_004949096.1:35718656-35735237 GCF_000317375.1 Microtus ochrogaster
AAAGCCACAGAGAAACCCTGTCTCAAAAAACCAATAAATAAATAAATAAATAAATAAATAAATAATTTAAATAAATAAATAAATAAACAAAAAATTTCATCCTGCCTCTCTTCATCCCTTTTGCTTCATGTGCTGCCCTAGTCAAGTGCTAGTCCCTCGAAGGGCCCTCCTTCGTTGGCGGCATCTAGGTCTTGCTGTTAGGTGGGGTTGAGTGGGAAGCCCAGGCAGGTTCAGGGCTGCAGCGGGGAGGTCTCCTGAAGGGGCTGGGTGTAGCTTCCCCAAGCCCCGCTGTCCCATCTCACCCATGGAACCCTGGGGGCATCTATGTGTCTGCACTTGTCTGTCCCCGCTAGGTTTGATCCTGGGAGCACCCTCACCACCCAGATGTTCAGGAGTCTGCAGTACCAGTGTCCCAGAAGGCTTCATTCCCGAAGGGAGCCAGGTATCGCAGGACAAGGACATCCCCGCAATTAACCAAGGTGAGACCACTGGATCGTACCCCCAAAAGTCACGCTGAGTGTGGGCACGCAGAAAAGGTTGAAATGTCCCCATGTATTTTGGGACTTCTAAATAAGTGCATGTTTCATAAGGAAAAGCTTTACATATTTTTTCTTTTTTTTTGCTGGCGAATTATTATTATTTTGATTCTATTTAACTTTCATTGATTCTCTGTGGGTTTTACATCGTGTATCCTGATCTCACCTATCTCCCCATCTTCTCACATCCACCCTCTGCCCATGCAGCCTCCCCACCAAAACAAAACAAAACTTAAAAGAAAAACCAAAAACCAAACAACAAAAGAATCTCGTTTTTGTGGAAGCTGTAGTGTGGTCTGTTGAGTCACACAGTTTACCTCTTAGCCCATCCTTCTTCACTTGTAAGTGTTCATTGCTAGGAATCATTCACAGTCTGGTTCGAGGCCTCTGGCTTCTGCCACACCATCAACAATGGGTTCTCTCTGGGGCTCCTCTCGGATAGTCTGTTGCCCCGTGTCCTGCAGTTTTGGATCTGTAGGTTCACCCCTTTAACCTGCTTGACAGTTCATAGATAAAGTGGATACTGAGGTGGGCCAACTCATGCCTTGGTTCTGGGCCTGGATGGTAGCTGGGCTGCTTAGCCCTCCAGCTTTTCCTCATCCTCACTACTGGTATATGACAGCCTAGGACAGCCAGGGCTCCACAGTGAAACACTTGTCTTGAACCCTCCCCTCCCCTCCCCACCAGAGAGAGAGAGAGAGAGAGCACACCGGCTCTCAGCCTGGGAGTTGAGCAAAACCATCAGTAGGTATTTGAGAACATGGCAGTCACTCTGTCAGTAGGTATTTGAGAACATGCCAGTCACTCTGTAGGGGACAGTGTACAGGTGTGACCTGGCCAGTAGGGGCTGGGGTATCAAAGAACGAAGACTCCAGCGGCACAGGGCCTCCCTGTCTGGGAATCTCAAACAGTAAGGAACACAGACACATCGGGTTGAAGTTGGCGGTAATGAAGATGGATTCAGATAATGGAGACATCATGGGCTGAAATGTTGGGGGAACAGAGGTAACCTTGGCTTAGGGTAGGTGGTGGCCACAGTATGGTCTTCTCCCTTTATTTGTGAGCTGGTTAGAAGCGCAAATGGGCACCAGTCCTTACTCAGTCACTGTCCTCTGTAGGTAGCCAGAGCCATGGGTCTTCGTGGCACTCATTTCAATGCCTCGAGAAGCTTCTCCCATGCTGGGGCTCACAATAGCTGCCAACAGCTGCCCCTGCCTATGTGATGTCTAATTGGGAAATGCTACTCTCCCCAGCTGCTGTAAATGATGGCTCTGATGCTGTTGATACCACACAACTGTACCAGGTCCTGGAACAGTGGCTCTCAACCTTCCTGATGCTGCGACCCTTTAACACAGTTCCTCATGTTGTGGTGACCCCAACCATAAAATTATTTTCATTGCTATTTCATAACTGTAACTTTGCTACTGTTATGAATCACAATGAAATATCTGTGTTTCCTGATGGTCTTAGGTGTCCCCTGTGAAGGGTCATTTACTCCCCAAAGGAGTTGTGACCCACAGGTTGAGAACCACTGTTGTGGCGAGTGCTCTTTTGGATTTAAGGATGCAGTCTTGATAGGAGACAATCTTTTTTTTTTTTTTGTTTTCTGTTTTTTGTTTTTCGAGACAGGGTTTCTTTGTGGTTTTGGAGCCTGTCCTGGAACTAGCTCTGTAGACCAGGCTGGTCTCGAACTCACAGAGATCCGCCTGCCTCTGCCTCCCTAGTGCTGGGATTAAAGGCGTGCACCACCACCGCCTGGCCGATCTGAGATAATCTTGAGGGGACTCCTCTTACCTGAAGAGGACTCTTAAGGGGTGCAACTGGCCTGTGTCGCCATCTGTGGTTTGAAACTCTGAAATCAGGCAGCGCTCCTATATTCTTCTCAAGCCTCTTGTGGCTTCCGTCACTGCCTCATGGGTCCTCCTGAGATGTCTCTTCCCAGCAGTCAGCTACAGAAGGCTCCCTGACTAGGAGGAAGATGAGAAGCTAAAGTGAATAGAGACAAAAAGTATTTACCCTCCTCAACTTCCTTCTGCAGCTATGACTTTGTAATTTCGGTTCCTTTACCTCAAGGGTCCAGAATGTAATGTGTGATTATGGGAAGTAGATGGTGGCTGGGGGCAAGGTGAGGCAGGAGAGACCAGGGCATGTTCTGGGGAGTATGACTTGGGCTGGGTTGAGCCCGAAAGGGAGAGAAGGTGGCATCCTCACAGATGAGGGCCTGGAGGTGGGACTGATCACAAGTGCTGGGGAATCATGGCTGTGTCTGAACAGGGGAAGGATACAAGCAGGTTGAGAAGCCTCACACACATTTGCAGCCTGGGTCTCAGCCGGGCTGTTGGACTTCCCCAAAGCCACATAGCCTTGGCCCTCAAGGAAGCTTGGCTCCACAGTAGAAGGCATAGACACTGGCATTGCTGGGTTTGTCCCGGCCTGTGTTCCGGAAGTCACAGGTGACACACATCCCTTCCTCCATTCCCTCCCAGGGCTCATCTCAGAGGAGACCCCAGAAAGCAGCTTCCTGGTTGAAGGGGACATCATCCGGCCGGTGAGTTGTGCACACGTGGTATGCACAGTAGCAAAGCAGCGAGAGTGCCCTCGAAACCCCCTTCTAGGTGTCTGTCACGAGGGCTTTGGTTTGTATGACCGGTTAGGTAATATGATCATGGTGGCAGCTGAGATGACAGTATAGTCAGTCCAAGAGGGCTTCCTCCTTGGAAGAGGAGATTCAAGCTTTTAGACCCTACTTGACACCCTGCCCAGGGGAGAACTCAGAAAACACAAGGCTGGAGATGTGATCCCAGATCGCCTTGTAAGTGTGTGTGAGATCCCTAGGGAAGATCCCCCTAGGGAAGCTGGAGCAAGGAGGAACATGGAGAGACCATCTTGGCTAGGGGCGGAGGGCTGAGTCAAAAGGGAGGCTGATGGGAACGGAAATGACGTTGGCATTGTTTAGGAGAGAGTAGGTGGCAGAAGGCTGCTGGATATGAGCCGTGGGAAGCAAGACCGTTCTGCTTGTTCAGAGGGGGCTGACGGCGACAAGGCTGTCCTGGAGTTCATAGGCTAACAGGTTAGGGTATCCATTAGAGATGTGTATGCACATGCCTGCCATTTGAAACTCTTACAGCAGAACTAAATCAAGTTGGTGGCTAGAGGGGGTAGGGCCTTCTGGGATCTGTGAAGCCTACAATTTAGAGTTCTGGTTAGTGGATGGTGGGAGAGCAGCATTTGTGAGGGCATTGCCCTGAGTAGGACTCTTCCCATTCTTTTCATGTCCTGAGGAGGTGCGTGGGAGGGGCTGAGTCCTTCTGAGCCAGGCCTCCTGGGGTGCTAACCTTAGGTACTTTTATCTACTCGATAGAACATGATAGAACATGTTGCAACTTCTGTTATCTGAATTCTTTTTTTTTTCTTTTTGGTTTTTCGAGACAGGGTTTCTCTGTAGCTTTGGTGCCTGTCCCGGAACTAGCTCTTGTAGATCAAGCTGGTCTCGAACTCACAGAGATCCGCCTGCCTCTGCCTCCCGAGTGCTGGGATTAAAGGCATGCGCCACCACCGCCCGGCTCTTTTTTTTTTTTTAAGATTTATTTATTTATTATGCATACAATGTGCTGTTGGCATGTTTGCCCACATGCCAGAAGAGGGCACTAGATCTCATTACAGATGGTTGTGAGCCACCATGTGGTTGCTGGGAATTGAACTCAGGTCCTCTGGAATAGCAGCCAGTGCTCTTAACCTCTGAGCCATCTCTCCAGCCCCTGTTATCTGAATTCTCAGCTCGTCCATTGACTTCCCAGGCTCTCGTTCCTCTTCTAACGGTGTCCTCGCTCCCAAGACTTCTCTGTGGCACCTCTCACATCTCCAGGGTTCTGATGGTCTGAGGCAGGGCACCCCAGGGAGTAGGATGCTTAGGTGGCCTGTGTCCTCCACTAACTCTGAGCTGCCCTCTCTCCTCAGAGCCCCTTCCGACTGTTGTCAGTGACCAACAATAAATGGCCCAAGGGTGCTGGTGGCATTGTGGAGATTCCCTTCCTGCTCTCCAACAAGTATGGTGAGAGCTGAGGTGGGGCTTCCCATCCTTCTCCTGGATGCAGCAGGGCTCCTGCAGGGAGCTCCCCTTCTCCTGCAGCACCACATCCCTTACACCGAGAGTGCTGTGCAGAGCTCCCCTCCCCAGGGCATCTGAACTGCGGTGGGGGTGTGTGTACAGTGTGGGGGGTGTGCGCGTGGTGTGGGGGTGTGTGCGTGGTGTGGGTGTGTGTGCGTGGTGTGGGGGTGGGTATATGTGGGTGGGTGGGGGTGTGTGCGCGGTGTGTGTGTGTATGTGTGTGTGTGTAATACTGGAAGATCTGATGGAAATCTGTAGCCCCCTCTGGGCTACATAGTCACACAGCCAGGGCCTTTCTGCAGCTTAGTGTTCCTCTTCAATATTGTTCTCTCTGAACACTGTTTTGAAACATTTGGGCTTAATGTCTTAGCCCCCATGCAGACTTCAGAGATCCTCATGAGCTATTGGGACCTCCTTAGAGGGTCAGCCATGGTGTGTCTTTCCCAGATGAGCCCAGCCGCCGGGTCATTATGGAGGCTTTCGCCGAGTTTGAACGTTCCACATGCATCCGGTTTGTTGCCTACCAGGGCCACAGAGACTTCATTTCCATCCTTCCTATGTCGGGGTAAGTGATCTTGGTGTGTAGCCGTGTGGCCATGTGGCTTTGTGGCTTCATGTCTTTCCTGATCATCCCTTAGAGTGCACAAGTGGAATTAAGCCTGTTTCTGGGCCTGTTTTCTTGGGTTCAACCCCAGTCTATCCTGAATGGTTCGTTCATGACCTGGACCTTCTGGGCCACAGGTAGGTGAGGGATGGCCACTGGGCACAGCACCTCCTCTACAAACCCTCATCTCCTGGAGGTCTTGTGGTATGCATCTGGGCAAATGTTGGGTCCTAGTTCTGCCACTCATGTGCCAACTTAAGTCTAGGTGAGTTCCCTAATTTAGCCTCTTTCTTTCTGAGGCAGGGGTAGTGGTAATAACATGTCCTACTTTCATTGGACATGGTGTGAATGGAAGCTGTGACTCAGGCTTATGACATATGACTGCTCACGTAATGACCTGCTCTGTCATGCATGAATGTCAGGTCCCACCTTTTGTCAGGTAGTAACAAAGCCCCAGGTGACACCCTCTTCACAGGCCAAGCAGTCAGGGGACCTGGGAGGTGGGACAGTAAGTCTTGGACTGGAGTCCAGGATGGGGAACTGGCAGGAGTCTGATCCTGGTTCATCCCGGGTCCTAAAGCAGAGTAAAGGTCTTCTCTGACCTTTCTAGCCTGATACCCAGCTAGCTCACTGCCAAGCGGCTCACGCTCAGGGTCTTGCAGGTGCTTCTCCGGTGTGGGACGCAGTGGAGGGATGCAGGTGGTGTCCCTAGCACCTACTTGTCTCCAGAAGGGCCATGGCATCGTGCTCCATGAGCTCATGCACGTGCTTGGCTTTTGGCATGAGCATTCACGGGCAGATCGGGACCGCTACATCCGCGTCAATTGGAATGAGATCCTCCCAGGTAAGGCAGCTGGCGTCTAGGCTAGGCTGGGCCCAGGGGACCTTGAGGAACAGAGGCCTCAGGCCAAGGCTAGAGCTGAGTTGCTTGCCTCCTCTGGAAGAGTCCATCCCACACACTGCCTGTCCCTTTCTCACGAGGCAAGTGGGATTCATGCCTCTCTGGTATTTGGGAGAGGTCCTGTGGGTCTCTAGAGTGGTACCCAAGGAAGGACATCAGCCATTTGCTTTGTCTCTCTTCTCTCTGCCACCGTCAGTTATCTGACTGTGAGGTTGACAGTGTCCTATGATTCTTGCTCACTGAGTACACAGTCCCAGTGTGACAGATGTTAGTGTGTGATAGTGGGGCGAGGGCTACATGTCAGTTGTGAGCACTGAGCCAGGAGAGAGATGGGGGAGGGTAGACCAGATACATGTGTCAAGCAAGGGGGCAACACTGAAAGGCTGAGGGTACCAAAGATGTGAATCAGTGGGCATGTGGCTCAGTACCCTGAACGTGGCAGAGCCAAGGCTGACGGAGGGAGGGGCTCTGATGCCAGTGGGCAGCATGCGTGCTGCACATGGTACAGGGATCAGATGATCTCAGAACGACAGCTGCCTCGGACAGGTGGGGAGCTGTGGAGGGGCAGGAGCCATGGGACACTTGGAGATGCAGGGAGAGTCAGAGGCCTCCTGCCCGTGGGAACCTGGAGGGGCCTCTGCTGCTGCTCTGAGGTTGGCCAGGTGAAAAGGGGGATACTTGCCCCAGAGACAGTGCTTTGGAGGTAACTAGGTTGCTAATGACAAAAGATGGGATTGGGGAGGTGGGCAGGGGGTGACCATGATCTTTCCAGGCGTTCCTGGGGTGTTTGTAAGCACGCATCCTATGACAGGCTGTGAGGAACTCTAGATCTGAAAACTTCAGTCAATGCAAACACCCTGATCATGACATAGAACAGAAGCCAATAGCCCACCAAACCACTAGACTGCTCTCCCTAGAGGATCCAGTCAAATACTTTTAGTTCTGGAGGTTCTGAAAAAAAATAAAGGAAAAGTATGGAAATGTATGTAGTCCTAGCACTCTGGAGGCTGAGGCAAAGAGTTCTGAGTGTGAGGACAGGCAGGGCTATATGGATTCTGCCTTTAAATAATCAACAAAACACTACTTTAAAACCAATGCTTTAATTAGGACAAGGGTAGGCTCAGGGAAAGTGTAGAGGTATCAATACTTATATCCATAAAAGCAAAGAGAACAAATAAGTTAAATGTGCCTGTTTATGATTAAAAAAAACAGTAGAATTAATTAAGGTAGAAGTATAAGTTAGAGTTAGAAAACAAGCCCAAATTAATGCAAGAGCTGTCCTAACAATCAAAATGGCTCAAAAACAAAACAAAACAAAACACCTACCTACTAGGGAACGTAGCAAAGTGGTACAGCACCTGTTTGGCTTGTAACTGGGGTTCCATCCCTAGTGCCAACAAGAGTTCAGCTATCCTATTGAGAAATTATGGTTCCCTCAAAGATAGAAAAGTGAGAATATGTTTGCATTAATGGATATCAACTCTGCCGGGGCATTAAAACTAATCACAGTGATTGACTTTTGTGGGATCGAGAGGTAGGAAGTCAGAGGAAGCAGGTGGTGTAGGAAACTCACTTTATCTTTATATTTATGTATATTCTCTTTTAATATATGTGTATTATATTTCTGTGGTGCTGGGGATTGAGCCATCGTGCATGCTAGATACTTGATAATTTTTGTTTTCTTGAGACACAAGGTGTTATTATGTAGCTTTGGCTGTCCTGGAACTCATAGTAGACCAGGCTGATCTCAAACTCAGAAACCCTCCTACCCCTGTCTCCCAAGTGCTGGGATTAAAGATGTGCACTACGATACGTAGGTAGATACTTGGTTTTTGAGTTAGAGGAATATATTTCTATTCAAAATTATGTTTACTAATAAAGGTTCTTTGAAGAGAAGAAATTGGCATTCTTTGGGGCTCTGATTAGGATAAGGAGGTTGCTGGTGACCTTAGGGAAGAAGAGAGTGTGGACATGGCCTGCGGGGATTGGGGAGAGGGGTTGGGAACAAAGGTGCAAGGAACCGGAGGTCCTTTCAGGAGTGGTCAGCAACCTTCCTTCCTCGCTGGCCTGGAGGAGAGCAGCGGGCATTCTGGCCAACCAAGATGACTGGACTGCTAGGTGCCACGTCAGCAGCTTTGTGGTCTGAAATGGGAAGATGAAGGTGGTCTGGCTACTGAGGGCTGGGGCACCACAATCCTGAATGGAGAGGACAGCGTGAATTTGAAGTACCAGTGTCTAAGGCACAGCAGCCGTAGCTTTGTGGGTGCTTCAGGTTTGCAAAGATTCGAGTCATGCAAAGTGAACTGTGAAGGAGGGACAGCTGGAGAGAGCTGAGATTTGAAGAAGGTCCTGGTTGCCTGGCCACAGGCGGCCCCTGCTTCCACAGCACCTGGTATAGGTCTGGATTTCTTCCAGGGTCCAGGAAAGTAGGGTAGCAAAACTCTCTGAAAGCAGGGACCAGCCCAGAAAGAGAAGGCTCAGTGGAGTAGTCAGACTCTTCACTTAGGTGGGTTGTGACTTCCCAGAGTTGTGCACTGCCTGTCTGTCTTTTACATACCTACAAAGGTGTGTGTGTCTGTGCTTTAAGGCTTTGAAATCAACTTCATCAAGTCTCGGAGTAGCAACATGCTAGCACCCTATGACTACTCATCAGTGATGCATTATGGGAGGTGAGCACCCTCCGTTTCCCCCTCTTTCCCTGTCCCCCTCCCTGTCCCTCTTTCCCCTAACCCACCTCCCTCCTAGCCCCGACTACTGCAATCCTGGGTTCGCAGGTTTGCCTTCAGCTGGCGTGGGCAGCCCACCATCACACCCCTCTGGACCACTAGCGTCCACATTGGCCAGCGATGGAACCTGAGCACCTCGGATATCACCCGGGTCCGTAGGCTATACAACTGCAGCCCCAGTGTCCCTGACTCCCACAGGAGAGGTAAGAGACAGGGAGAGGGACTTGATGTAGGGGATGGTGAGGAAGGGTGGGATAAAGAGATGGTGAGGCTATAGGAGAGGTGGGTCGGTCACCGTGACCTCACTAACCATAGATTAGTTTAGAAAAGAAGCAAAAACTGTACACAAAAACATAAACAACTGTATACACTCTGAATATAGGGTGTGTAAAGTAGCCTGTGTAGGTGTGTGGGATGAGTGCAGAGATGTGTGCGTGTCTGTGGGGACAGTGCAAAGTTCTGAAATGGATCCTATTCAATGTGAAACCTAGTGGGCATGATGCTGCATGCCTTTGATCCAATCCCAGCACTGGAGAGGCAGAGGCGGGTGTGGATCTCCGTGAGCTGGAGACCAGTCTGGTTGACATAGTGAGTTCCAGGACAGTCAGCGATACATAGTGAGACCCTGCCTCAAAAACAAAAAAGTCAAATGTGAACCCTCAAAAGGTGTGTGTGTGTGGGGCTTGATTAGGAAAGAAAGGATGGCTAGTGGTTCTCAGCCTATGGGTCGTGACCTCCTTGGGGTGGAATGACCCTTTCAGATATTTGCATTACGATTCATAACAGTAGCAAAATTACAGTTAATAAAGTGGCAATGACGTAATTTTATGGTTGGTCACCACAGCATAGGGACTATATTAAAGGGTCACAGCATTAGGAAGGCTGGAAGCCACTGCACTAGATGCTTCTGAGACGACAAGGTATCTAGGTATTGACCATTGCACACCATAAGGTACAAAAGACTTGTGTGCGCACAGAGAAACTTTACAAAGTTTAGCAAGACACATTGGGATGGGGAAGGGTTTCTTCGCAAATAACCCTAACACTACAAAGATTAATGGGTTCAATAACATCAAGAGACACCACAAGCAAATTTAAACAGACGTTATAAAGTAGAGATGCTTCCGAACCTAGCTAGTATTGTTCTGAACTCAGAAAGAGCTATAAACAGAAAGTCAAACTACCAGATAGAAAAGTGTGTGAGGTGGTTAGCAGGCCTCCCAGAAGAAACCAACATTGTTCCCTCTCCCTAAATCTGCAGTTCACAGCCTCCGTGATAATATCAAATATTGCTAAAGGGTACAGGGCAAAGGGTGATGTTTGTATCCTACAAATTGTGGAGACCCTTTAGGAAGACAGTGTGACACCCTGTGAAGCTGCCGTGCATGCCTGTGACCCAGATTTTATTTTTAGGTCACCTTACACCTGAGTCCCATCCTCTTTCCCTACCAGCCCCAATTAATCACTAATCCACCTTCTGCCTCTACGGATTTACCTTGTCTAGACATTTCATATAAATGGAGCCAAGTGCCTTTTGTGTCTGGCTTACTGCCCTTAGCATAACCTTTGTGGTTCATCTCTGCTATAGTACCTTATAACTTCTTTTCTTTTCTGCTAACTGACATATTTATTCCTCACTCGATGAGCATTTTGAGTTGTTTCTGCTTTGGCGCTACTATGAATACGTCTGTCTGTGTCTGCCCTAGGCACAAAGTCGCTGGCTCCCATGGTAACGCCATACTCGGCTGTCTTCCAAAACAATTGAGCCACTTAAAAAACTCCATTTAGTTATGCAGGTGGCTACCAGTTTTCCTGCACAATTGCCAAGCATATAGTCTATGCTTTTGATCTTGAGCATCCCAGTGGGTATGGAAGTATTTTATTGTTCTAATTTGTATTTCTCTAATGGCTAACTATATCCAGCCTCGATGGGATAGCTGGTCCTCTGTATATATGGAAATATCTCATCTTTCTGATTTGCGTTTTTCTAATGGCTAACCATATCTAGCCTCTATGAGATGGTGGGTCCTCTGTATACCTTTTTGGTTTTGTGTCTATATAAATTCTTAACCTCAGTTTCAATTGGAATGGGTTTTCCTCGCTGAATTATAAGACTTAAAAAATTACTCTTTTGTTTTGCTTTTTTTGTTTTTTTGAGACAAGGTTTCTGTCATCCTGGCTATCCTGGAACTCTTCTCTGTAGACCAGGCTGGCTTTAAACTCAGAGATCCGCCCGCTTCTGCCTCCTGAGTGCTGGGATAAAAGGCATGCATCACCACCACCTAGTTTTTAAAAATATTCTTTTTTCTTTTTAAAAAAGGATTTATTTATTTATATAGTATCCTGCCTGTAGGCCAGAAGAGAGCACCAGATCTCATTATAGGTGGTTGTGAGTCACCATGTGGTTGCTGGGAATTGAACTCAGGACCTCTAGAAGAGCAGTCTTAACCACTGAGCCATCTCTCCAGCCCCTAAAAAAATATTCTTAATGCTCTCTCTTTGTTATATCATTTGGAAATATTTCCTCACATTCTGGGTGCTCAGATTTTTGCTTTTTAGACAGCAGCCTCCTTCCCCACTTTTTATTTTAAGACAGTATCACTATGCAGTAGTGGCCAGTCTGGAACCCAATATATAGATCAGACTGACCTCAACAATCAAGAGGTCAGCCTGCCTGTGCTAAGATTAAAAGCAAGCACCACCGGGCTGGAGAGATGGCTCAGTGGTTAAGAGCATTGCCTGCTCTTCCAAAGGTCCTGAGTTCAATTCCCAGCAACCACATGGTGGCTCACAACCATCTGTAAAGAGGTCTGGCACCCTCTTCTGGCTTTCAGGCATACAAACAGAATATTGTATACATAATAAATAAATAAATATTTAAAAAAAAAGCAAGCACCACCATGCCCAACTTAAGTATCATTCTTAATAGCATTTTCCCTGATATATATATATATACATATATATGTATATATACACACACACTATATGTATATGTATACTTCTAATACATCAAATATTACATAGTTTTTGTTAAAACTAGAATGAGATACCTTGGCATGAGGATTGCAGGTCAGTCTGGAGCTCTATCACAAAGAGCAGAGAACTGGGACATGGTGAGGAGGGACTGACCCAAGGGAAGGTTGAACACTATGATGGGCAGATTGGCATGTTTGGGTGTTGAAATGATGGCACACACGGTATGTATATGAAGGGGCAGATGCCGAAGGAGAAAAGAAGCTCAGCCAGAACTCTAGGGAGGGTCTGCTCTTGGAGGGTCAGCCACTTATTTGGACACAACAGGAAGGAAGACAACAGGAGTGGACCCGAGTCCATTACAGATCTGGAGACACCGTGTGTAGTCTTGGCTCCTCAGTGAGGTGCGGCTGCTGGCAGAACCCTGGGAGGGACGTGAAGCACAAGGCACCTGAACCTGGTAGAGATGGCAGGACAAAGGAAGGTTCTGGACTGGGGCAGGGACTTGTGACAGCGGGGAGGTGGCTGGGGATGTGTCCAAAAGGATAAGTTGAGGTAGGCAACCAAGCTTGCAGAGGGTACCAGCTACTTGAAGGTAAGTTGCTAGAAATGGAGGCTTCAGCTCTTGTGGTTTCTGATGCTGATGTGTTCAGAACCAGGCAGGATGAGGGTCGCTGGTCAAAGGAGTCAGCCTGGATTGGTTGCAGTACACTGATGGAGGAATGTGAGATCAGGGCACTTGAACAGGAAAGACGGGACCAAGAGGCAGCAGTGGGGTCCACCAGAGCAGATAACCTGGGCCATGAAGCTCAAGTGTTTCCCACAAAGCGTTGTCAGTCATGGCCTGGGTGTGGCAGCAAAGAGGAAGCAAAGAGGCTCGTCTCCTGGTGGCGCACAGACCTGAGACCATGCGGGAGCTTCTGAGGGCCTCCCTTGGTTTGAACAGGAGCGGTTCTGGAGGATGTCTAAGAAGTGGGGTGGGAGGTGGGTATAGAGTGGCCCAAAGAAGGATCTGGTAGGAGAAGGCTGTAGTGCTCGGATCGGTTGGTTTAACAGAGCAACCCAGCTGGGCTGCTGGGGTGTGCGTAGGAGGCCAGCAGCATCTTTTAGTGGTGACCAAGGAGCCAAGTGAGGAGGGGGTGGCACACTTCCACCGTTCTGGCTTTTCCTATTTGTTTCCAAGACAAGGTCTTTCTGTGTAACCCAGGCTTACCACAGACTCACGGTCCTGTTTCAGCCATAGACTATCACACCCAACAGTTGTCCTGCTGCGTGGTAGGAATGTAAGAGTTCGTGCCTTAGCAGAGATCTAGTAGGCTGTCATCTCACTGAGTCTGGCTCCATTACCACCTTACATGAAGCCAAAATTGGCATTAATTCCTGTGGCCATGCTCTATGCCCTTTCTGTGATTCTGGGACCTAACTCCTGCTCTCTCCTGCTCCAGGGTTCGAGGCCCACAGTGATGACAGTGATGGAAGAAACCTCCCTCCTTCCTTCCTATCATATCTACAGAGACTTCTGGAGGCACTGGCGGAAGAATCTAGAAGCTCTGACCCCAGTTGCTCCAGGACCAGAGGCCAGGGTATTATTCCAGAGATCGTAGACAGCCAGGAAAGGTGGGATCATCCTGCTCAGAGCAAGTTCAGTATGGAGGCCTTGGCAAGACCACCTCAGATGCAAGCTGCTTCTCCAAGGTCAGGGCCCGGAGCAGATGCAGATGGCATCTCTCTAGAGCAGTTTCAGGCAGCCCAAGAGCCCGTTGTACCTCCTGCTCCATTTCCAGAAGCCAGAGATCAGCCAGCACCTATTCAAGATGCCTTGGAGAGTCTAGCTCAGTTTCCAGGAGGTTATGCACCTGGAAGTCACATTAGAGAGGTGCCCAGAGACTGAACCCTTTGACTTCTGCCAGCAAGAGGGGAGGATATACTCTGCCCAGAGAAGCTAGGTCTTCTAGTTCCTGACCCCTCTGGGCATCACCCCTGTCTTCTATCCCCTGCACTGGCCACTCTTGGAGGCCCAGGCCACCCCCTTGGTCTCTTTCTCTACCACATCCCCTCACCCCTGCAGAGTTCCTAGGGATAGAGAGGCCCCCAAAGTCTGTCTGTTCTTGACTTGAGCCCTAGTCCTGGAAGATGCTGGGCATGGATACAGGATTCAGGGAGTGGTGGGCATGAGCAAGATTCCAGCTCCTGGAGGGCCTCTGGGAATTCTACAGCTGAGGATTAGCCCCCAGCATGGACTCAAGTGTTGCCTTGGGCATGGTCTCAGTGGGAAGCCCTGTGATGGGAACCATGAATATCCTCCTGTCCATTATGCTTGGCTCTAAGGATGCTCTGAAGCCCTGGGATTCAACCCTGGTCTCCAGGGCGCAGTGTCCAGTTTGTTCTCCTGCTAAACTGGACCAGCAAGAGGGGACTCCTTACCAGATCTGCATGTTGGAAGCCTTGGCAAGAACGCCAGTCTCTGGACAGCAGACTTGAACCTTAATCCCACATCAGATCACTGTTTTTGCTGCTTTGAACACAGGGTGCTCAGTAGGAAACGCTGGGGTGGGGTGTCACACCACTTGTCCTTCAGTCATGCCTCCCTCCTTCTTGGTCTCCCATGAGGTTTCTTCTGGGAACAAAGAAAGTGTGTAGGTACTAGGGTCTGGGCCAGGAGTCTGTTGGGAGTTCAGGGAAGCCCTTCTAGGGATGGGAGGAGAGCTAGAACTCTGAACTAGTGGGGAAGAGAGCCTCATCCACATGGGAGAAGGCAGAAATAAAGTCGGGTGTTTGCTTCATGCAATGGGTTTTGCTGATTGTGTACAAGGGTCTTTAGCTGGGCGGTGATGGCCCACACCTTTAATCCCAGCACTCCAGAGGCAGAGTCAGGTGGCTCTGAGTTCAAGGCCAGCCTGGTCTACTTAGTTCCAAGATGGCCAGGGCTACACAGAGAAACACTGTCTGGAACTGCCCACCCCCCATGCTGCCAAAAAACAACAAAAAAATCCTAAGGGTCTTTCACGCAAATGCCTATGAGAGAGCTTCCAGGAAGTCACACACCTCACTCTCGAAGGTCAGGCTTCTGGAAGCACGTGGATTAGCTCAAGGTGACAGGGAGGTAGAAGAGACAAAGCAGTTTGGTGTCCTGAGGGTGGCCTTTGCCATCTTCCTAGAGAAGTCACGTGCTGAGCTTGCCTCGGGGGCCACGAGGGCTCTGCAGCCTGTGTCCTCTGTCTAGCTTAGGCTTCAGAACAGAGTTTGGTCCCTGAGGTTGAGTCAGAGGACCAGTACTGGGTATCAGCCAGGACAGGATCATGCCAGGGGATGCTGTCCTTTTTCTTTCTTTCTTTTTTTTTTTTTTTGGTTTTTTGAGACAGGGTTTCTCTGTGGCTTTGGAGCCTGTCCTGGAACTAGCTCTGTAGACCAGGCTGGCTGTCCTTTTTCTTGATCTTGGATATAGAAGGTGGTGGTTGGTGTCTGGCTTTGATGTTAGTAAATTGGGGCCTTGGCAGTGTTCATTAGAAGGGCCGATAGAATAGCCCCGGTAGGAAATGACAGAGAGAAGCATCAAAAATAGGGCTGCTTTGAGACATCTGAGGGTCCAAACCAGGCGTATGGCACTGGGCTAGGGTTCCCAGGGGCCCTGCCAGACCAGAGGATCTACTCTAGACTCTGAGACCCCACCCAAGGCTATCACGAGCCTTTCTAAGTTGTAGCTCTTGATCTCCAAATCCAGCTCTAGAAGATTGGGTTGAGTGAAACTGGTGGCTCTTCTATTTGGGGGCTGGCCAGGGACAAAGTTGTCCTCTTGCATTCTCCCTACAGGAAGCCACATGTCCCCGTGACAGCCCGGTCTCCATGCCAGCTCTGAGCAATGAGATGGTCCGCGAGTTTTATTTTGCAGAGTGCCTTGGTCCAGGCCTTGAAGCTCATCAGCCTGGAGGCTAACCAGAGTAGTTAGCCACGCCCCCCAGTAACACAGCTATGCAGCGCTGCTCACTACTGGATTCATTTATCCAACAGGCACTTAGAATGCCCATTAGGTGCCAGACAGGCTCTGTTATGGGCATCAGGGATACCCTGGTGAACAAGGTAGGGAGAGGGGTGGATAATAACTTGCCTATAGGTAGGCATCTCGAACTGATCAATGACAGGGATTGGGGAACGCTTGCAGGATGCTGGTTGGGATGAGCCCCTATAAGAATGGATGCACAGGCCTGTGGTTACCCATGGAAACGCTAGAGTAGAGCCACCGGTGCAAAGGTCTTGGGGCAGGAAGAAGAGAGCCTATCAAGTAGGGTGAGGCAGGCAGGCAAGGATAGACCAGACAGAGACAGGGTCCGTGTTTTAAGAACAGCCCGGAGTAACAAAATGTAATTTAAGGCTTAAGAAGTCACTGTTGGTGCTCTGTGGGAAATAGGTTGGAAGCAAAGGGACTTGGTCATCTACCTAGATTCCCATGGCCAGCTGGGTACAGTCATCTGGCCATTCTTTGAAGAAAGATGTCACATACATGCAAAAATCACCTTTCCCTTTCCCCTATAATCTGTCCTTCCAAGACTATCACTCTGGGGCACCGTAGGCCTGAGCATATTTATGTGTCTGCCATGCACCAACAGGGCTTCCTCCATCCCACAGCCATGGCCAGTATCAGCAACAAGGAGGAGTGGCCTATCTGATGGAGGTGGGGGTATGATTCCACAAATCCTTGGACCACAGCTGAGTGTGAAAGTATACACAGAGCCGGG
>NW_004949096.1:35735412-35737836 GCF_000317375.1 Microtus ochrogaster
AAAAAAAAAAGAAAAAAAAGTATACACAGAGTTTGAAGAGTGAGCTGGGCCTACCGAGGAAGAGCGGGTCTTTGACTGAACAAAGCCCTGGAAAGGATTGGTGGCATGTAGCCTGGGGGATTCCCTGGTGAGGGGACAAGCTCCTACTGCCTGCTTAGCTGCAGGGTGGGAGAGCATCTTTCCCTGGTTGTGGCCATCTTGGGCTGATGCCTGACTGGTCAGGAAGTGCCCAGCATGGTTTGATACTTGGTAGCCTTAGATTTACCCCTTCAGGGAAGAAGCGGATGGATGTTCCTCGGTGGGACTGGGTAAGGGGGGTTAAGGATAACCGTGATTGCTCTCCTGTAACATCCTGAAGACCTGGCCCTTTGAGAATAATGGGCAGTTATACCGCCCATCTGATGTCGATAGCTGTCTGGAAAGTCTTCTCTCAATTCGAGTGTGACTGGAGGTTGTAAAAAGGCAGGTCATCCATGTCTCTTTGGGACTAGTAGGAATTGCCTCAGTGATGAGTTCCCAAGTTCCCATGGCTACCTTCAGTTCTTTCTCAGTGAAGGGGCTACCAGGACCTCTTCATCCCCTGTGGTCATGGGCTCAAGTCCAGTCCAGCATGGTGGGAAGGGTGTCTCTGTAAGACCTGTCTCAAGACTGCAGTCTCAAGGGTCAGGTGAAGCAGGCTGTTCTTTTTGAGCCTGGCCTACATGTCACCACCCTCTCTGGTTGGGGCAGTCCCACATAACTGGAGAGCTGGGTGTCAGGGCAGCCTGAGTTGAGAGGCATTGCTTGAAGTGCCCCACAAGGCTGGGCATGGTGGTCTGTCTGAGCCTGAGTTGGAGAAAGCCTGCTCTCTGGGGACACAGAGGTCACATGCTAGCCCTCACAATGACGGCCATGAGGAGTGAAAGTCCAATAGACTCACCTGAGATGGGGGTTGGGAGCAGATTCCTGTAATTGATTGTTTTTTTTACTCTTTTCTCGGGGGGAGGGTGTGCATCACCCAGCTCCCAAATAAATCACATGGAGTCTTATTCTGACTTACGAATGTCTGGCCTTAACTTGGCTTGTTACTAGCCAGCTTTTCTTAAATTATTCCATCTATCTTTTGCCTCTGGACTTTTATCTTCCTCTATTTCTGTATACTTTATTTCTTTTAGTTCTTTCTCTGTGACTTGCTGTTTAGCTGGGTGACTGGCCCCTGGAATCTTCCTCTCCTCTCTTTCACTCCTTGCTCCTTTTCTCCCCAGAGTTCTCCTCCTATTTATTCTGTTTGCCAGCCCCGCCTGTCCTTTTTCCCGATTGGTCATTCAGCTCTTTATTAGACCAATCAGGTATTTTAGGCTAAGTAACACAGCTTCCCAGAGTTAAACAAATGCAACATAAAAGAATGCAACACATCCTTAAACAAATATTCTACAGCAGAAACGAATGTGACACATCTCTAGCTAATATTTTGCAACAGACTCCACTTTCAGGGATTGATTTATATTCACTCATATAGTGCCCTTCAGGATGGAGAGCTGTAAATACAAAGCCTGGCTGCTCTTTCCACACAAGGGAATTACAAGGCCTTGGAGAAACCCCCTTGAGTCTAGGGGCTGGGGAGGACCTAGTTCAAAGTTGGTCTTTTTTTTTTTAATTCTTATGTGTTTGAGTGTTTTTGCCTGCGTGTATTTATATGCATCGTGTGTGTGCCTGTGCATGGATGCAGGTCAGGTGAGGCTGTTTGATACCCTGGATCTAGAACTACCGGCAGTTATGAGCTGACGTGCTTGGAGCTAAAAGCTGCCCTCTGCAAGAGCAACAAGTGCTCTTAACTGCTGAATTAACTCTCTGTCGCTAGCCCTCAGAGTTTTTTCTTACCCTAGTTCTCTTCCCACTGTCACCCTAGAGAGGCTGCACAAGTGTCTGGAGCAGTCAAGGCCAGTTCCTTCCTACATCATAGCCACCAGCATCGGCTTTTTCTGAGTTTTGGAGAGGAAAGGTCTCATCCCTGACCTAAGTCTCCTCATCTCCCATTGGTCAAGAGACTCCTCTCCAAACCTACACCTTTTCTTTGAGCCTAAGACGTTTTCCCTCTTTTTTCTTCTTCTTGTTTTTTCATACATGGTTTCCCTGTGTAGCCCTAGCTGTCCTGGAACTCACCCTGTAGACCAGGCTGGCCTTGAACTCCTGCCTCTGCCTGCACCACCAAAGCCTGCCTCTACCGCTTTCCCTCTTTAAGATTTATTTTAAAGTGTGGGTCTCTGTGTGGGTATGTGCAACATGAGTGCAGGTTCTGGTGGGGGCCAGAGGCATGTAATCCCTTGGAGCTGGAGTCAGTTTTGAGCCTCTTGTGGTTGCTGGAACCGAACTCAAGTTCTTTGCAAGAGGCAATCTTAACCACTGAGCCATCTCTCCAGATCCCCTTTAGTTCCTTTGTCTTTA